>NW_009943222.1:15000-26561 GCF_000696875.1 Nestor notabilis
GTTCCTGAGATTAAGTAATAATTAAAAGGTGAAGTCTTTGATTCTGAAGAACAGTTTACATTTACCATTGAATAAAATAGTCTTTTTTTAACCTTGAAGGAATACTAACTCCTTTACTCCTTTCCCCTGATACAGATGACTATGGAGTCAGACGGTTGGAGAAATGCTGCAGAAGAAAAAATAACGTGTATGTTTTTGGACACATGCCTTAGTAAAGTTACTGAGAAAATTAGTACTGTAGTCAACAGCTTCCTGCTACAACTGGGAGTAGCAGAAGCAGCCACATGCATTGAGTCATTTTTCAGCTTTGCTGTTTCCGGCCCCACTTCCATGGATGACTGGACTCCGGTAGCAGAGCTGATGTTTTCATTCCCTGGAAAAGCTCAGGACCTGGTTCTCATTCAAATGTGTAAAATTATCTGCGTTGTTTTCCCCTCGATAAGGTTTACAAGTGTCTGTATATCTTTAGTTTTAACAGAGGGCAGTTCAGTAGACAGTTTACGAAATACTGGTCAGGGAGATAAATTACCTTGTAGAGCCACACAATCACCAGTCACAATCTCCTCAGTGACTTTATAGCCAATGATAGGATTTTTCAAGTTCATAGAAACTCATCAAAACACTTCCTGGTATTTTTTTCTTCTCCATCCAGCCATTCTCACTTAAAGCATAATCCGTACTGCTCCTGCTGGGGAGTGAGGGTTAGGTTTGACGCCTTAGGGCCTGCTGAGCGCTTTGTTTCTGGCAGCTCCTTGGGATTTGTGAACTGGAAATGGGAATGTTTCGGGCTGCTGCAGCACTTTGACATCTTTCTTTCCCAGGGGTCGTATCTAACCTCAAGTGATGCTTTTGTGTACTGTTAACAAATCAAGCTTTGCAGGGTTGCTCTCAAAGGTTATCATCAGGAAACTGAGTGGTTTTATGCTTTCTTTTGCTGCTCTTCTGAAGTCAAGGTGTCATAGCTATATTTTTGAAGCTCCCTAGCTTTGTTTGGGTGGGTGCTATTTGAGCCCATGATTTGTTTACAACATGATTGTTGTACAACATCTTCCAGTAGAAAAGGGCATGCAATCCACAGGGCAGCATCTGTGGTGGGGATCCTTAAACCTCTTCTCCTCAGTTTCATGTGCTTTTACTGATGACATGGTACTTGGAAGTCATTGGAAACAGAGGCTTCTGTGTTTCTGAACCATCAGGAACTCCGGTCACCAACAGGGCTGCAATGTCCTGGGGCCAGAATCATACCACAGCGATGCAGGTTGTGCAGGTTTATGCTGCTGACGGCTCCAGCGCATGATCAAATGCCAGTCTAGTTCTGATTTAGCTGATGGGGGAATGGGGAAAGGAGGGAAGAGGGAATATGGAAATGTTATAGTCTCTGTGGATGTGTATTTCTCTGTGATATGATATAACTGTGGCTGTGTAGCTGCTCACATCTACATTTAGATTGGGACTGTGTGTTTCACTGTTGATAAACACCTGTCTCTACCCCTGCACAGCTCCAGGGAGATTTGCTGAAGCAATAGCATGGCAAATACAGGTATGGTTGTGGGTACAGAGCTGGTGGAGTGAGAATGTGCTGAGGGCAACTTTCTGAGGTAATGGGTTGCACCAGAGCCTCCCTTTCCAGGGCAGGGGTTAGAGAACCGATTCAGGTAAGAGTATGTCCAAGTACCACCCTATTATAAGACCTTTCAGGAGATATTTGTGAATGGCCTCAATTTCCAGGTTGACTTTTTCCCCACTTATATCCTGACTCAGAGCAACCTCGTGTTCTAAACAGGCAGCGCGTTTACCCTGAGTGATGTTTCCCACATCCAGGACAGCTTCCCTCTGACAGCACCAGCAGAAGGCATTGCCAGGAGGCTGTAATTAAGGGTGTTACTAGAATTATTTGCTCTGTTCCCAGGTGCTCTGAAATGGTGATGAGAAAGAAACTAGAAATACCTGCTGGGTCTGATGAGGTAGGTTTGGAGTGATGGGGATGTCCCATTCCCATCTTCTCAGAGGGAAGTAAGAGAGCTTGGTGTCAGGTAGCGGAGGACATGGACTCACTGGAAGAGTAGTAAGTTGTTTTTTAAGCTGTATATGTTATGATGATATTGATGTTTACTGGAGTGTTTTTCTTGAAGGGATTTTCTTCCTTTTTTGTTTTAATCATGCTCGTGTGCCTCAGTTCAACAGAAAAGGTAGACTATGCAACCAGGAACATCGCAAGGTTAGCTCAGCTTAGTGGTAAGGTGAGATCTGGCCCATACATAGTGCTGCTGGAAGAGCAGCAGTGAGCTGAGGAGCTGGTAGTCTCTGAGTCCTGGGGACTTATCTCAGTTGTTAAAAGGTCTTAATTAATGTTAAAGTCTTCCCAGGCTTTTCACTTTCGAAGTGTTGTCTCCCTCTGTTCTCACAGGGATTTGATCCCTTTGTTGTTTAGATTCTGGAGAAAAGGGGACGTTGTGTTGTGTTTTTGGTTGCCTACTCTGAGCCCTTTCCTGGAACTGGGACCAAATGGGGTCTTGATTATGACTACATTTACCTAGGTATTTTAGGACTCCTTAAAGCTCTATCTATGGCCTGATCCTGCTTGTTGTGATCCTGTCTTTCTGAGGGGACATGCTCATCATCCACTGGCAGCAGCAAGGAAAACTGCATTGTGAGTTTGTGGAGGGGATGCATGCTGAAGATGTCCTTAACTTGGTTGCTGGTGCTGGTGGGGGTCTAGACAGTTATTTCCTTAATCTTGTGTGTCTTTTCCTTCCCACGTTTCATCTATAAGACAGTAAATGGTCCACAGCAGGAACTCGCAGTGTTTTTCCATGGTCTTTCAAGTGTTGCTGTTCCCAACAAGGCAAGCCATACCATAATCATGTACCTTGGATTGGCTCATGGGAGGAGGTTGTTGAGGTTAGTGTGTGGATAGTGTGCAAGATGCTCAGAGTGGTGTTTGGATTTCTGCTGCCTGATCAGCTCCTCCCAATGTCCTGGGCAGGAGAGCGGGGACAGGGTCTGAGTTTCATGCTCGGTGCACTTGTGTTCCCTTAGACAAGGGTGCCTGTGTCTCAGCAGAGACTTCAGTTTTGATATTTTGCCTATGGGATCACAGGTGGCAGCTTAGTAAAATCATTCAAATATCTGTAACCTGCTATGTCAAAACCTGAATACAAATTATTGCCCAGATTCCATTAATTGATGCTAAATAGAAAGAAAAATAACGCAGGAGAAAAACCCTCCTAGTAACAATCAATAAATTAAAGATGCTTGGGGATATAAATTCAGCAGTTAAATGAGATACTAATGAAGATGGGAGTTTAATGGCGAGTAGTCTCATTACATTGTTTTAAAAACTCCATTTGATGTAGATTTTGTACTGGTAAAAGGAAGACAGCCCTGTGACAAACATCCGTGAGAACAAAAGTTGTTCTGGTGTATGAACACAACTACTACTGTCTAATGCTAAGCAGCTTTACTTCCCCATTTCTGGAGGTTGTTGATAGGTCTGGGGAAAAAATGTGGAGCAGTTAATTAAAAAACAACTAATGACTGTTCCACAGGGTCAGTTTGCTTCTCGGAGCCTAAAATGTGCAGGATATTAACACATGTATCATTTTTTTTGACACTGGAGGACAATTGCAGAGCCTAGCATCACCGCTACTGGTTTGAAAGCAGAACTTAATTAACTAGAGATGGTCTGAGCAGGTTTGGCTGGAAATTGGCATTGGGCTTCCAAAGAACTGAGCTGCTTGGATATTGCCAGACTACAAATTAAGGATGCTGCTTCCCAGCTCATCTCAGCCCTGATGAGCAGCATGGTGCTGCTACCACCCAGTTCCTAATTCTAGCCCCATGGCTGGGTGTCATCCCTATTTCCAAACCCTAAAAGTGTTTCACTTTACCTGTTCTAGGCAGCTCCCTTAGGATGGGAGGAATTACGCCCCTAAAATTCCCATTTCTCACTCTAGCGGGGATAACAACTCAGACAAATGTAAGTGTTTGCAGTCAGGTAAGATACCCTGGTGTAGGCAGGTTTGCAGCTGATGGCGGGAGCCCACTTGTGCTCTGGCTGGACCAGCAAAGCTCTTGGGTAGAAAAAACATGACAAAGTTCACTTCTGCACATGCTGCAGCCCCACTGCGGCTGGGAAGAGGCAGCTTGTTAATGCCTCTGCTTTGCCTTGACACTGGTGAGGCATTTTTCTTATGTCAGTGTGGAATTTGGTGAATGCAATCATTTTCCTTTATCTTGCACTTATGCTTAAACTGCATCTCTGCTGGTACATGCTCTGTTTTGATTAATATTAAACTTCCAGATCATCTTTTTGAATTGGAGCAATTTCTTATGACAAATAGACCGGAGAGCCAGATTTCTGAGTGATTAGTAGCGGGCTGAGAGTGCTGGATGCTTGGGGAGCTTAACGATTCATGGCCAGATTCATTCACCATGGTTAGAGTGGTGAGCATGTCACAGCTGTGATTCCTCTGGCAAAACCTCAGCCTGAAATGATTTTAAATCAGGAGTTCAGTTTTCCATCCCCCTTCTTTCCAGGTTGGCTGCCTTGCTGAGAGGGGGGAGGAGGGACATCCTCCCATCCCAGGATATGCTGGAAAATATCTGGCTGTGAGGACCTGATGGGCTGTCAGTTCTTCCATTTTCTCTAAATTCCTGGTCACAGAGAGAAAATTCCCACTGGCTCCACTGTTTTGAGAGGATGCATATTTGGATGCCATGCAGGGTGGGGGGCAGATCTGGGTGCAACATGGTTGTATTTTGTTCTGGTTTGGGTTTTTTTTGTGGGGAAGATGCTAAATGGGGGATGGAAAAGAGCTAAATTGTAGATGCCTCATCCTGGGCCTCATCAAAAGAAGCGTGACCAGCAGGCTGAAGAAGGTGATCGTGCCCCTCTACACTGCTCTCACGAGACCTCACTTGGAGTATTGTGTTCAGTTGTGGTGTCTTCAGCATAAAAAGGACATGGAGCTGTTGGAGCAAGTCCAGAGGAGGGCCATAAGGATGATCAGGGGCTGGAGCACCTCCCGTATGGAGACAGGCTGAGAAAGTTGGGGCTGTTCAGCCTGGACAAGACTGCGTGGAGACCTCAGAGCAGCCTTCCAGTATCTGAAGGGGGCCTACAAGGATGCTGGGGAGGGACTCTTCATTAGGGACTGTAGTGGTAGAACAAGGGGTAATGGCTTTAAACTTAAACAGGGGAAGTTTAGGTTAGGTATAAGGAAGAAGTTCTTCACAGTGAGGGTGCTGAGGCACTGGAACAGGTTGCCCAGAGAAGTGGTAAATGCTCCATCCCTGGCAACGTCCAAGGCCAAGTTGGATGGAGTCTTGGTGACATGATTTAGTGTGTGGTGTCCCTGCCTGTGGCAGGCGGGTTGGAACTTAAGGTCCTTTCCAACCCAAACCATTCTATGAGGAGAAAGAGAAAGCCTTCACTGACTTCAGCTGTAATCTAATGGCTTGGCACAAGTGGAAGTTCCAGCTCAAGGGTTTTAGGAACACAGCAGTGATGTGTTTGTGACTTCCTCCCAAATACACCTGATGAAACCTTAGCCCTGAATTCCAGGAGTTCTTTAGGCTGATGAAATATTGGTAAAATGCCAATGGGTTGCTGTGAAGCACATATAGAGCTGTTCCTGGACTGCTCTGCTACCAGAATGCAGAATGAAGAAATAGTATTTGTAGCCAAATGGACACCAAACCCTTTGTTTGTTTGTTTTGTTTTAATGCACTAATGAGTTACCAATGGGTATGTGCAAAAGATGGATTTTCCCATGCAGAACATGTAGCTGAGGTGTGTGCTGGCTGAGCAGTGGAGAGTCAGATACAGACAGGTGAGATCACTGACTGTGCAGGAAGGCAGAAGCAGTGCTGATGGGATATGAACCTCTTCTTTTATGACCAAGAAAAATATACTTTGAAAACCAGATTTTGCAACTATGTTGACACTTTTGGCCCTCAAACTAATTTTTCGTAACAAAGATACAAATTTACCTTCTGCATTGAATAAGGTCAGGAATTCAGCTGTGATTTGGACGTAGATATTCTAGGTTGCTATAGAGCACCAAGTACTCGCCTTCAAAAGAAGAAAGAATGTGAAGGGCCTGTCACATCTTTAGAAAAGTTACTGTTGTTGCTGATCCTGTGGAGTTCTGAGCACTTGTTGAATAGGAATTCAGGTTTTTGAGTGTTTCTGGAGGCTGGGCCCAAGGCCTTGGTACTCTATTATCAAAGCTCTGAAATTACTTTAAGATGTTCAGCATTGATGGTGCATTTATATCTTGCTGTGGAAAAGGTCATCCCTGTTATTTGTAGAGGGAGGGTTGCCTTTGCTTCATGGCTGGCTGACTTTTTGGGCTACATGGTATAATTTATAACTACTTCTTGTTTGCAGACACTGAGCTGAGGATATTTTGTGTATGAAATTTAAAATTCAGGCTGTTGCAGTTGAATATGTGGAACAGAATTCTTTTGTCCAGAAGGAGACAGGGACAGCTGGTCTTGTTACCCTTGGCTTCCTCTCCAGTTAGAGGGGGGAAAAATAGGGATTTGTAGACCATGAATTATCATAAAATAGCTGTTTAATGTATTCCAGATGCACCAAGCCCCAAAAGCAGAGAAACATAGATATTGGCAATACAGAGAGATTGTCCCTATCTCACATGGTAGCATTTATGTTGTATATGTTGGAGGTAGGCTGTGTTAACTCTTCTTTCCTGGTGTCTTTCTGTTTTCTGCACAGCTTGTGTAAAATCAAGGAACTGATGTTAATGTGCATGAAAATTAAGAACCCACTTAGGGAAGGATTTGGATGCTTGAGCAATTTTGTTAAAATGGCTCGCCTGCTCGTCACAGTGAAGTCAGTTGCCTAAAAACATGAAAGAATGTAAATTCCTTAATAAATGCAGAACAATCTATCATATTTTTGGGCTGTCAGTCTCAGAATTTACAATTCCATGCAGAATTGGTTCAAAACTACCCAGAAATGCATTAGCTGTTACGGCCCATTTCTTCAGTGCAACTCTGGTTTTGAGTAGTAGTGTTAGCTTTTTAAGCAGGCTCCAGATGTTGTTTGATATTGAAATGAGCAAATGAGATGAGGTCCTCTTATGCCAGTCACTGTACAAACCCAATTCAAGAGCTTTTATTGACCTGAAAAGCTTCCAGTTTAGTTGTGAAGTTGTGCAAAGAAAGAGAGAAAGAATATTTCTCCATTTTATGTGTCTATGAAACTGGTTGTTGAATTCCCTGTGGTTCTGCTTGAAATCAAACACGTTGTACTTGTGTGGCTGCATATAGCAGGTGGAAAGTTCAAGTGCCTTGCTCTCATCCATGACAGGCTTAGGAGCCAAATGAGTGTGGCCTCGCATGACAGCTAAACCTGAGCAAACTATGAGCTGCTGCTTTTTCTCACTTCCAGCTATATGTTCTTGTCACTTCCCCTGCAACTGTGTGATCTGAAGGAGGAAGGAAAACCAAACCAACCACAAACAAATCCTCATTTTCATCTGGTTATCCAGTTGAATCAACATCTGTAAAATCATGATCTCTAGCTCCCAGCTGTGGGAAGCCTGACAGGTCTCTTGGAGCAATGCAAGTGTCTTGTGGATCTACACCATCAGTCTCTTGGTTAGTGGACCTATCACCTTGACTAGAATCACCTCTCCCAGAAAGTCTCCCTATGCAGCCTGCAAAAATATCCACCTCTTTCCAGGCATTTTGCTAGAGTTAACAAATGGACAACTCGTGTCACAAAGCACTGGTCTGTACCTGTTTGACACTGATTTTTCTAGTTTAGTGTCAAAGAATAGACTCATAGAATCATTTAGGTTGGAAAAGACCGTTAAGATCATAGAGTCCAACCATTAGCCTGGTACTGCCAAGTCCACCACTAAACCATTGTCCCTAAGCACCACATCTACATGTCTAAATACCTCCAGGGATGGTTACTCAACCACTTCTTTAGACAGCCTGTTCTAATGCTTGACAGCCCTTTCAGTGGGGAAATTTTTCCCAATATCCAAATTAAACCTTCCCTGACACAACTAAAGACCATTTCCTCTTGTCATGTTGCTTGATAACTGGGAGAAGAGACTGACCAGTGATGAGGTCTCCCCTCAGCCTCCCTTTCTCCAGGCTAAACAACCCCTCATAAGACCTGTGCTCTAGACCCTTCACCAGCTTTGTTGCTCTTTGGACATGATCCAGCACCTCAGTGTCTTTCTCATAGTGAGGGGGAATAAATCTGACTCTCTCTGTGGGACTAGTCTCTGACTGCATAGTTAAGTGTGGATTTTTGTTATGGAAATACAAGTACTAGCCTCTTTTCTGAGTAGAGAACTGGGGATTTGTATCAATGAAACATAACCTTCAGCCTTGTCTCATCACTAGTTAAGTAAAAGTATATGGACCAAATATCACCAACTAAGACAAAAAACATGTGCTGCTGCTAAGCCCAAGGTACTCTCCAAAGCTTTAAATTCATTATAAGTGACTGTCAGGAATACCTTTTAACTAAGCAATTTTCTTGTCTGACAAATAGTCTTTGAAGACACATAAAGTATATATAAAGTGTGTGTATGTGAGTGGCAGGTGGAAAACATCACAAATTACATTCTTGGCACATAAGAATTCACCTATTACTCTGTTATAGCTGTGTGATTTCAGTACCTCCCAGTAACTGCTGTTTGTCCAGGTGTCAGGTAGGTGCTGGTGGACTGGCTGGAATTGAACCATAAAGGACAAGAAAGCAGCACATAAGTTTGCATTAACCCCTCCTAGCCTGGACAGTATGTGCCCAAGGGACCCTGTCCAAGAGGAAAAAAGCTGATGGAATCACTATGTCCTATGATCAGACAGCACTGGACCATGCAGGATATTAGAGGTTATTCTTTTGTGAATGAGTTGAAGGAGAGGCACAGTTTATCAACAGCAGTCCTTGGAAAAGTTTCTCAACAAACATTTGACTGGTCTTGGGAGGGAGGACGCATTGGAAGACCACACTTCTGATAACAGCCCGTTAAAGATCAAGGCCAGTGAAAGAGAACCATGTCACTGATGTGGGTTGTGCAATGGTTTACAAGTTGACAACAGTTTTCCCCTGGATGTTCTTTCTCCTTTCCTCTCGGTGTAGTCTGCTGTAATTGTGTAGAAAATAGCAGAATTTGGATCAAAAACTGTGAGAGAAACTCCTCAGGAAGGAGCAAGGAGAAAGTGAGATAACATCAAGTGGTTGTTGGCAGTTACTGCAATACATTAGTGTCTTCACTGAGATCCTAGACATAGATAGACAAATAGAGGAGGACCAACAGGAAACTGCAGAAACTTTTTTCCCTAGTAGTTTCATAAGTCATTCAGTAAAAAATAGCATGAACTTGGTCAAAGGCAGCTCCAGAAATAATTGAGAGAGTCTTTTTGCTGCATGCTGTGCCACCTAGCCAAGCACGGCGCTTGGTCATCTCTCCTGGTCCGAGCGAGGGAAGTCCTACAACATCAATCCTCAGTGATCTTAAGAATAAACCCAGGGTTTGGCAGAAGTGTGCTGCTTCTTGAAATTTTGATACTTCTGAGGAGGGCTGTTTCTCTCTTGCTGCCGCCTCTCTGTGTGCAAGTGGAGTTTCAGGTGTTTTTGTCCCATATTAAGGTGACTGATGAAATGGCTTTGCCTGACTTGTTTGCCCATCCCCTGTGTCTTTAACTAAAACTGAGCAGTACAACACAGTTGCTTCCAGGTGTAATCTCAGTTAAACCTCAACACCTCTCCCTTCTCATGGTCTTTGCTATCAGCACTCAAGAAAAACCACAAGGGGAGCATGATAAAAATTGATTTCTGTTTCATTAGAAATATTTCCCCTTTTGGCCACAGACTGAGACTGTTCTGACTCTAACCAGTCCTCCCTGGGGTTTGATAACAGTAGCACACAGGAGGCTCTAGCTTATCTGAAGACCAAACAGTAAATTTCTCATTTCCGCTTAGTGGTGAGGTGTTTAATTGCTGCTTAGTTTCACCAGTCAAGTAATTCACATTGATGTGCTAAAAGCAGCCACTAGCACTTAAGCTTGCATCCAGGGGCTGTGGTGAACGATCCTGACATCTTTTTGCTGGCACTGGCTCTGCAAGCTGAGAGTGTTCAAGTTTTTCCTCTCAAGTGGGCAAGCAATCTATAGAAAATTAAGTCCGAGAAGCCATGAGATGTTGTAAGGCAGCCTAAGGGAGAGGGTCTATTGGCTGAAATTTCTTGTCCTGCACAAATTCAGGTTGAAAATTAAAGTGTTGCCACCTTACTGGTAATTTAGAAGAAGTATTTCTTAAATACAGTGAGACAGAATTGAACAAGAAACAGGGTTTTCACTTCATAAAATCCATGCAAGTTCATGTATCTATCGAGCAAATGCTGTCCTTAAGGATGTATCATGTTATAGAGGTAGGTAGATATGGAGATGGCTCAGTGCAAAGTCTGTAACCCTGCTTAGTGGACTCAGTCCTCATAGAATCATAGAATAGTTATGGTTGGAAAGGACCTTAATATCATCTAGTCCCAACCCCTGTCTGCAGCCCAGGGTGAAGCTGTATGGCCTTGAAGAAGCACCTTATGATCTCGGGTGCTTCACCATCCCCAGGTGACCAGCAAAAGTAGTAACATCAGGCTGTAGTATTAAAATTACAGAAGAAAAGGCAATTGATCTGCTGCAAAACCAGGACATTCTCATCACTATAAAAATGCTTCATGGAAGCCTCTGATAAATAAGAGGGAAAATGTACCGGTGGTAGCCTAACTCTGATGTGATTGAAATGTACATTACTGTAAATGAGGAGTAACTCTTCCAAAGTCCAAGGCCCTGCCTTGCATGGCTATCTGTGCTTTTTGGTGGGAGTGTAAAGTGCTGCTGCTAGTTCAAAATCATAGGGACTTCTGACTCAGCAGCAGTTTAAATCTACCTTATTTTCTGTGGGGTAGTTGTGGGTTTGCAGCAAAGCAGCATAAAGCAAATAGTCTTGTCTATTTATTTATGATTTTTTTTACTTTCTTTTTTGTCTTGTCCCTTCTGATGGTCTGATACTGCCAGCCCTGTGTGGGGGCTCCATGCAAGATACAGAATACCCTACATGTCTCTGAGTATCTACAGGTACAGAGGCTGTGCAACTTGGAGGCACACTCATAAGTAGAAATGACCAGATAACTCATGAGTGTCAGAGCATAGTGAAGCCAGAGTCAATTATGCAGAGTGTACCAAAGTGGGGGAAGTAAATAGTTTGCTGCAACTTTTCAGACTGGGTGTTGTGCCGATGGGGAGTTACACTTGTACCATCTTTTGGGCAGCCTGTGCAGACTTACGGAGCTTGTAGCATGATGGGCTATTAGGAAGTGAACACTGGGTTTTAGTTTCTTGGTGGATCACACCATCCAAGGATTGCTGGAGCCCTATGTGAGCACTGTTGTAAAGGGCAGACTTCATGGCTATCACAGAGCTCAAGAAATAATTTGCTTATATGAATTATGCAGTCAACTGATTAATATCTTGAGAGGTATTTCCTGCCTGACCAATTTGGTGGCCTTCTA
>NW_009943223.1:0-11306 GCF_000696875.1 Nestor notabilis
CCAAACCATTCTATGATTCTATGATTTTGGTATGATGAAGCATTATTCCTTACTTGCAGAGATTAAAAATATTTTAAGTAATATTTCCACGTACAGTAACAGTTATTAGTGCTGCTTTAAGGCAAAAACGAGGAAAGCTTATGAAGTGTGACAAAACATAAGATCAGTTTGAAGATTACTGTTCACAAAAGAGTGATTGACATAAAGCTTGCAACAGAACTTGCTTCTTATTTCTATAGTATCTTACATGCACCCCTGCAGGGAAGTGTGCTCAAGCACAAACAGGAATAAGCTGCTTTTCATATATTGTTTTGAAAGTAGCATGACTTAACAGTCATTCCTCTACTTTCACCAGCATCATCTTCAGACTGTGTGCTGTTTATACCATAAGCCAGGCATGCAACAGAATCACAAGAATGAATGTTCTGTTCCAGTAACATCGGTAAGTGCTTCCTCTCCTTAGCTTGATCCTAGCTCTAAACTACAGACTTTTATGTCATTACCACAGTGATTGAGTCATAAATCTCAAACCTTACTTTTCATGCTGAAATCACAAGTTTTACACAGGTTCTTCAATATCCCCATCTATGAAAGATTTTTCCAAATGTTTTCAAGGAAGTGAATTCTTAATAAATATTATATATGTTCTAAATAACAAAATTTTTTTATCCTCAAAAATTCATGATCTAGGATTTCAGAAAACCCAGCCTTCTTTTAAAGACAATTATTTCGTTATTTTGCCCCAAAATTAATCAGGGTTGCAAAACTGAATCACTGTCATGAGGAATTCAGACGTTTTTGCTGAGACTGAAATAGCAAGCCAGCTTCTTTTATATCATACTAGTGCCTGGAAATCCCGTTGCTGAAATAACCCTAAACCTACTTCTAAGAACTGTTCTGCATGCAAAGCACCTGTACAACAATTTCCTTATACTTCGATATAGCTGGGTCAGAGATATTGTAGTTCAGCAGTCACCAAGAATTATCACACAGACTGTGGAGAAGAGGAATAAGGGAGAATGGAAGAAGACAAAAAGCAAGACCAGTTTTTCTGTATAAATTTGTATAAATACTGTTTTTTACCATTGAGGCACAGGTAGTTCTAAAAAAATACATAAAAAGACAGCATTTATCAAGCTGCATTTCACTTTAGGACATCCAGTCTTTCCTGTACCTGAGCAGAGACTACTTGAAGAGCCTCAAAAGGCATCAATCCAAGAAACCTCTTCAGCACAGAACTTGTAGATGCTTTTGAAACTCACATATTAGCATAGCACAAAGTTACATACATGTCTTCACAACACCCTGCTTCCCATTTATTTTATCTCACAAGGACTATCTGTTAATTTTGATCACATTAAAAGATGAGCAGTTACACAAAGAATGAACACTATACAGAAGACATCAGAAACAGATACACAAAGTACTCTTCAATTAAGGAGAATTACGTACTGTGCTGACAGAATGTGCCAAATGCAGACTATATCATTATCAAAACTATCAAGGACATTATGCCTTTCATTTCCAGTTTTTCTTGTAGTGGATTAGTCTTTTTAAGACTGAAAGCTTTGGGTTTTATTCAAACAGATGATATTCAAGACTAATACCTCCAAGCTCTAGAAATACTTTTTCTATTAGGAAGCCATTAATCTAAGAAGCTTTCACCATGGAGTCATATATATTCACACATTATTTACTACTAACCACCACTTCAGGCCACTCATATTACATAAAGCTATCCTATTTTTGCTCACAAAAATCAATCTGTTGTGTAATTTGCTTACTATTACAAGATCCAACTACTCTGCATAATGTGTTGTTAGAGTCAGTACTTGTGATTTAACCAACATGACATGCATGCCTGCAATTTCTCTGCCATTCTTTATTGCTAGATTTACTTATAGAAGATCTTTATAATAAGGATCCTTATTAATATACTCTAAATGGACACACATCTTCATACAAATTATTAATATAGGAAAATTAAATCCATGTTCTTATTCCAGAATATAAATTAAAGCACTCATAGGACATGTGAAACATTTCAGTAGAACATCAAAAATCAGTGATGAAAACTTTCCCATATGACTGCTTTAATTATTTACAGTAGACTCAAGTTTTTGATCTGAAAAACATACAATTTCCCTGAGAGCAATTCATGCATTGAAGCACATTCAACAAGACTGTATTTGCTTCTTAGTACTGAAATACTAACAGTACTTTGTTTCCTCTAAAAACACCTGTGAGAAAATCCTTGGGGGACTCCCCTTGGAATAAAATAAGCATGGACATAACTGGGATTAGTCTGGGCTTTGCATTGGGAACTTAAATCGTAGCTGGAAAAAATTGCCTACAGAACCTCAAATGGGAAGAGGCTTGCTAGATAGTTGCCCATTCTTTAGTGTAATCTTGGTCCAAATGTTTGTGAAGATTTTGCCTCCCAATGCCTCAGATTATGCAGTACCAAGTGACTATGAAGAGTCTATTATGAAGAGTCTATGAAGACTATTATGATAGCACTTCTCTGCAATATTTCAGAGACAAAATTTCACAGGAGCTGAAACAGGAGCAGCATTTTTTTCTGTTTTAAAGTAAGCTACCGGGAAATTGTATATATAGGTATATCCCATAGTACACACAAATTCAAAGCATAGCCGTTCCTGTTACAGCCACTTCAGCTTAGATTTTTTAAATACCTGCAACTGTCACTGTCAGTAGTTTCTCACTATACCATATCAATCTTCTCTTAAACCCACTTTTTTATTTATTGATTATACAGACTGATACAATACTTGAGAAAGTCTGTAATTCTGATGAAAATCAGAAATCATTTAGGGCAAAAAAAATCCAAAGTAACCATAATGTATAAATGAAGATTTATGGTTTAGACATTATTAACTGTGGCTAAACACATAAAAATGCTAACAAGAGACATCTAAACTCTAGACTTTAATGCTGAAAACAATTGTCTGTTCCATAAGTTGATGGCACAGCACAAAAAAAATACATATTCAAGATGTATTAGTATTTAGACCAAAATAACAACTTTTTATTTCTATTGATACCACATCCTTGATAAAAAGGAAAAATCTTAAGACTTATTTATATTGGCTAACTCTACTATATTGAAGAAAAAAGAGTCTTTGTGCACATACCAGGTCAGAAAAAAATATTTAGAAGTAGAGTGATCTTTGTGTAACATAGATGAGACTGTGGTACACAGCCAGCATTACCCAGTTTCTAGAAATGCTCATGAGAAGATCAGACAGACAGGGGCCTGATCTCATCAAGAGCTCCAACTTTCTCACAGATACCATCTTCGCCAGTGGGTCATTTTTCAAGGAAGTCTGTTACATTAAATCATTCCATGGAGTATAAATTAGAATAGTTTCTATCAAGTCATTAAATTTCTACAAACTGCAGGAATTTGCACTTAAACTATATTCCACTTTCCAGCTATCATCTACAGCATTTTATGAAGACATCAGGGTTAACTGCACTCATAAGTACCATTTAGATACTTCCACTTCAATAATCACACAAAAATAGTAAGAAATTTCAAGTTTTAAGTGTCCTTATCAAATAAGATAAAGAAAGAATAAGCAGTAAGCTGAGATCCTGTCAGCAGTAAAAGGGATTTCCTTATTCACTTGCTAAAAGTACTCATGGCTATAATTGTCAGATATACATGAAAAAGTAAATGCTTACAATATTTCTGCCTTTAACTAGCAGAAATAAATTCCTGTCTACAAGCTTCAGACATTATTTTCTTCAATGCACCTTCAGACAATTGACTTTCAGACACATGCAATGCATCTGAAACAGTTCAAAGAATATTCTAAAGAATTTAGACTACTGAAAAATATTCATCCTGTATCTTTCCACCAATAGTCCAGGAATACTATGTCAGACAAATTTTTTTATGAAGTACAAGCAATTGATCTTGAAATTCTACATTGCCTCAAGTACAGAATAGGTAAAAGCCATACTGAGTAAAGCAGAAATCCCTACAGCCTAAATTGCTAAGGAGACACCTATGACTTAAGTATGATTTATGACACCCTCAAATACACTGTATACAGTCCTTGCGATAGTCTAACACAGGTATACACCCAAGATACTGCACTAACTTACCTCCCATGCCAACAACAAGAATTGTGGTAGCACAGAGCTCACATGCTTTATTCCATCCCTGTGCTTCCCAGAGTGCATGCTCTGAGCACTGCTGTTCCATGGCTATTCTTCAGGAGCACTACAAAGCTACTTCAGGGCTGAATGCAGGTCTCCTAATATGACATTAGTGTTTTGCAACCCTACTACAACACACTTCAGTGGTACGAAGAACATGTACAGTCCCATTTCTAACCTAGGTCACCTATTGTCTTAATTGAAGTCAACTTCTCCAAAACCACTGTACTTTGAAGTTGCACCTCCCCCCAGCTGAACATGAAAAACACCACCCCAAACCTTCAACAAAAGTAAGCCCTCAGTTAACCTAGCTCTGTTCTAAAATTTCTGAAAACTTTTTCTTATCACATTGCCTATGAAGGTGACAAGGGTCTGATTCATATGGCTAAAACTAGCTTTTGCTGAAGTTCTGAAGCAGTGTGAAGGCAGGTCATGAACTGCAGATTAAGGCCTGAAGCAATTTAAGCACCCTGTGTTCTGCTTTCTGAAATGCATACAATAATGTCTGCTAAAGCCTGATCAAAATTCATCCGATAGAACAAACTTCCAGTGCTACTATTTAGAAAAGTTTTAGCTAAGGACTTGTTTAAACTACTAGGTTGTTTTTTTGGTTTTTTTTTTTGGTTGGTTTTGTTTGTTTTTTTTTTTAATACTGAGATCAGAGGCAATGTCTTTAATCACTAAAACAGTACAATGACCTTCAAAATGCCCCACCTGATCTTACAGAAAAAATACACTGACACAAATGAAAGTCCATGCTACTAAAATCTACTTGAAAGACCTGACCTTTCCAAATCTTTCAGAGGTTTCTCACAGTTTATATATAATAGGACCCAAATATTGAGCATGATAATTCATCATTCACATGCAACCATGTCATAAGATACACCAAAATCTTTTTGATAAAATCCACTTATTTATATTCTAATCACCACTGAGAAAATCTGGGATACAAACGCAAAACTTTCAGGTTTCCAGTGAGATTTAACTGGCTGAACTGTCTGTTCCAGAAGTTATTATTTCTATAGCTTCACAGTGAAACTTGTGACCCACTCTTGGGGAAAACATGGAAATGTTTCTGTTGGGTGAGCAAGATTCTGTTGTTTTCAGCTACACGTTTTAATTGCTGAGCAACACACAATGTAACAAAGGCAGCAAAATCAAGACATAATTGTGATATATTAATGTCACAGAAAGATAGAATATTGGCTTAATGATTTATTCATTTTGGTCAGACTTGAGGCACATTTATCCCATATACAGAGAATCTAAGTTACTTTTATGCTACTGGATGCAACTGACAGCTTGTTTTCGATTCTTCTATTAAAAACAACTTTTAAAGTTGGTCCTTAGAATGGGTACATTTTTCCAAAAGACTTTTCAACAATATTAAAGGCAAGGAAAACTACATTCAGTTAAATTAATACTAAGTAAAATATCTGCTTACCCTGAAATGAATAAGGATTGACTGAAAGTCCAACATCCTTCAAATAAACAGTAAAGAACCAAGATTTTAAAGTCACAACGTCAGCTGTCTTGTTGAGTTTCACATTTTAATGAGTCTATAGTTGTAAAACATGCTGAGATGAGAAGCTTCACCTGTTAACATAAATTGTTATCTTGAACATAATATAGGACTTGTAAAACATCATAATGAAGAATAAAGTATACACATTGCATTTAATAAGGCCTTGTTGTGTATTTAATGCTACAACTGTAACCAATAATTTAAGTAGATCAAATTATCTATGCAACTTTAGATAAGCCACAAACAGCAAGTAATATGTAGCATTAGACTTCAAAAATTCTGCAAATCACAGGTCCAGCAGGGTGGTAGCTTATGAAAACCTATCCAAAGCAACTAAATTGTGAACTTGTTCATATAGGGTTAAAGCGTTCACTCCATTTTTTCCTACGTTACAAGTTTTGTTGTACAATACCATAGAAATTCATATTTATAAGTTTCCTTTCTCTGGCTGTTCACAAAGCTTCTGATAAAATGCAACCATTAAAGACATAAGATCTGAACTCACAGCAGGCAAGTTTTCAAATACTTTAGGAGTTGAATATTGTCAAATAGCCAAGTAGATTGAAAGCAAAAGAAAACAGGCTGCTACTGCATTCAGTGAAACAGATTTCTAGGAAAAAAAGTTTTCTTCGGAATGTGTGAAAACTGATTCCTGTAGATAGAACTAATTACTATTTGTACACTCCCAGACACTGTTACTCTTTTATCTCATTTAGAGATGGCTTTGAGGAAAGCTGTCTGCCTTTTGTTGTCTCCCTGCAGGTCAGATATAAAACTGCAGGATGACTCTGGAATCAGATACTATCTAGATACAAAAGACTACATTTCCTAGTGAGTCTAATCCCCTATAGAGTATCTTTGACAACTGTAACCCAAATTATAGCTGGTCAGATGAAGTCCACAACCAACTACTTTCATATTCTACCAGACTTTCTGCTATCACTGCTCTATATCTGGATTTGCACCTTACAGACACAGGTATGACTAAGGGGGACAATGTTCTGAAATGCATTACATTTTAGTTAGCCAATTTTCCTGCAATTCCTAACTGAATAAAATTAAAACATGAATTATAGAAGAGTTAATCTTACAAGTAAGCTAGCTAGGAGGTTACAGGGGAGAAAAAAAAAATCATTCTTCTCAAATATCGTTGTCACAGTTGGCAGTAATAAAAGAGACTTTGTGTTTATATGGGTAAGTTAGGTGGTGAATATTTTCAGAGCTCAGGAAACTGAAATATCAAAGTAGAGATCAGAGGTTTATCCTTTCTAGCTGATTAAAACAATCTGAAGGGAAAAATAATCTCCCTCTTCCCCCATAACAATCATATTGATCAATCAACCCCTGTAGGTGTATGCTTTGTTAAGCAGAGCAGTAGTTGGTTTGAAAATTTTCACTGTGACAGAAGATTAGGCATTATGTGTCTGAATCAGTGTTCATTATCTGTTCACTCAGTAATCCATAATTCCTTCTATCTACAGCACACAACTATTCCTAAACAGGAACCTTCTGTTAAAATTCATAGTATAGTTAGAAGCACAGAAGTATTTTCCAATGAAGCCCATGTTAGTAACCGTAAGTGGAACAAGCTGGACGTGGCTCTCAATACTGACATTATTCAAATACGGAAAATCAAAACCACATAGGCATGCAGAGAAAATTAAGGTTTCTTCTTTAAGCAGCTGCTTAATCTTTTTTAATTGCAATTGTCAAAAAATAACTTCTAAACTGTACCTCTTTCAGCCCTGTATGCCATTTTTAACTGGTCCAGAGGAATTATCTAAGCCTTCCACCCAGAGTCCCCAAGACTGGTATGCAGCTTTTCTACTCACCACAAAGATTTTTAAATAAACATTATGTCAATGTTAATGATGCTATTGATGTGAAACATGTACACTCATCTCTTCAGCACACTGGGGCTCTTTGTGATATTAATATTTTGCACGATCAATACTAACAGGAAAAAAGCAAAAGGCCTCAGTTAAGCTGTTTGGAGGTCATATAAGCAGTATTGACAACAGCTGGAAATTAATATCAAAGCAATTAGGCTTCCTACTTCAGCCAGTGAATTTTCAGTTCCCATATGCTGAAGGGGGTATAAAGAATGCCTTTATGAAATAAAAGATTTAACTCCATTTGGGTACTAAGATACTACAACCAGCTTTAAATGCTTAATTTAAGGTCAAGACTTTTCTTGAGGCTGGAGAAAACTCATCCTATTTTCTAATGTAGGGAACCATCTACCACAAGTAACATGCAGTATCACACTGATGGGTCACAATCATTGCTTGATTGTCCTACTGCTAACTGATTTTTAAGTATAAAATATTCAATATCAATATAAAGTTACATTGCATTAGACACATTTAATGACCTTCTGGAAAAGAATTTCTATAAAAACATGCTGATTAAGGACTCCCCAAACTATCAACTGGTACATAATAACCCTATGGATATAGCTGATTTGCAAACCTATTAAATGTTTAGCTCGTATTTTCTTATTAAAGTATTGATTATTTCCAAGACAACTGTAAATTTTGTCACCCAACAGTTCTTTTGTTCATAAAGCAGCATTTCCTGTCAAGAGAAGACATTCTGTATTTATTACAAATTTTATTGTAATCACTGAATTATTCTGGCATTTGTCTATCCCTTGTTTCTCTACAGCTAAACTGAATAAACCAGTAATAGAAAACTACGAGGGACTGCAATATGACATCTAATAGTGCCAATAATTTAAATCACTTATAAAACACCTGGCATTAATCAGGACTTGTGCCAATTTCACTTTAATAACAG
Organism: Nestor notabilis; assembly: GCF_000696875.1. NCBI lineage: Eukaryota > Metazoa > Chordata > Aves > Psittaciformes > Psittacidae > Nestor > Nestor notabilis. The sequence goes on from NW_009943223.1 coordinate 8,516, forward strand.
GAATTTGTGACACCAGCTCTAAGCAAAATAATTTATCAGGAATCAATTATTTCAAATAATTGTCATAGTAACCAGTCCCTGAAGAGAAACCAAAGTCAAGTTCAGCTTTAGTTGACACATGGAGGCTCAGAGAAAAGCTATATCAATGTCATATAAAGCAGTTTTATTTATCTTCTTGTTAAGTCAAAATAAACTCACATGAGTAATAAGGGTTTGAACTGTAGAGAAGTGTATTTAAGCGCTAAAAAAAGGCAAGCAACTTAACTGTTCACATCCAAGCTGCATCTGCAAGCTACACGTGATACTTTTTCCTTTGCAAAAAAAACAAGACTTGAAATTGAGTTAGTGTATCTTATTTGTGCTAGTGTTTTCTTTGCCAGAACAGTCTTTCAGTATCCTAAATGTTTTGATTTGTTTTGCTAGACAAGGCACAAGTAAACTCACATAAGTCCTTTGTGGAAGAGAAATAGCACGCTGTCATCTCTGAAATACATGAACATGCATAGCAACCTCCTTTGGCTTCCAGCTGCAATGATACATCATACTGATTTCAGTCCTCAGTAAACCTAGGCTATGTTTCACTCTAAGAACCATCTTGTATGGTGTTCACTTCATAGCAAAATCTTATTACACATAATCCTCAAACAACCTCAACTTTTTAGTCCTCTATCTGAAAATCCTTTATATATGAACAGCCATATGAAAGCCAGGAGGGCACTTTTTCTTTTTGCCATCCTCAGAAAACAACACTGGGAAAATGGATAGTTGTTTGCTTGCTACTTTTGTGGGGAAGAGCAGCACAGAAATAAAGAGAAAAGGATCACAAGCAGAGCTTAGAGGAAAAAACCCAGTTCCACCTAGTGTGGACAACCAACCAAATGACATAAAAGAAAAACCATGAACTAATTTTCTTTTCTGCCGATGTCTGAGGATTTGGGACTGAGGGAACACAAACCTACACCACACTCCTTTTACAGCTGCAGTATAGTCGCCAATTCTCATGTGCTATGACAGTAAGATGCATTATTTAAATAAGTGAGAGTATGCAGTGCTGCCCCAAGAATCACTGCACATACAAAGGGTTAAGTTCATTTTACCACTGCCTGCACAATACAGACAGCAGCACAGTGATCCCATCATGTCTCTGATGCATCCCTGTTGCAGCACTCTGCTTTTCCCTCCCCATCCCGTACTAGCATGGGAAAGGTGTGGCTGGTGCTTCAGGACGTAATACCAAAGTCCCACAGCTCAGCCAGCAGAGCTGATGACAGAGAGCCATCTCATTGCCTAGCGGCCTGCATTTGGGCTGCCCACCTTTAACAGCATCCCAAGGACAGGCACTGGTGTCACACTAGCATATGTTTAGTTGGAAAATAAAAAGTCAGCTGCACAAATAGAAAAAAATGCATATTTTAAAAGGAGGAAAAAAACATTATGTGCAAGCATACTATTAAAATTGAAGTTGTATAGTACTGACATGATAACCACTAAATATAAGCATATATATAACCATAGGCCACCAACAGCAAAGATGAGAGATTCTAACCTGCAGGCATCTGCATCCAGAAAGTTCATTTTTCATGTGCCCTCTGCCATCCACCAGCAGGAAAGTATTCTTTTTTCCCCAAATCCACTTCAGAAACATTTGAATTTCCTTGCACCATCAAGGTCATGAAGGTACTCAGATAAACTAGTTGCTTCAATCAATGCAGGTTTTAGCACTAGTATTACCTTTGCTATAATTTGTATATTTGAATAGTGAAATCCATTCTTTGCCTAAACATGCCTAAGAAATGAATAAGACCCTTTCAGAAAATTACAGTAGTATTTTATATCCTTTTCATATTTTTAAGATATTGGCTGCTAGCAAAGCTTCTAGCTGGACAGATAGGTAGTTTCTAATCCTCTAAGGACATTCCTAACTACAAATACATTTTGGAAGTTGTCTTACTGAAGGGATTACTATCCACAGTACAAGAGGTCAATAGCTCTTTAGAAAGCTATACTGGGTCTCCATTCTCCAAGAATGCATTGGTCTGGTATGTAAGCCTTGAAGACAATCTGGAATCAGAGTACTGAACAAAGATTTTCTAAGTCTAGAAAATACTGACATGTGAAGCTATGTCTTAGCAAGCAGGAAGCCACAAAGGTTTTGCTCTAAGTGTACTTGCACTACACACACAAAAAAAATAAAAAGTGTTTATTTGATTCAGTAAACCCTGGTACAGAAAGTTAGCCTCAGAGGAAGACTCAATGTGGGCAAGTCTGTATGCATATGCTGCTTTACATCACAACTATTAAGCTAAGAAAAATAACTCATTCTGCAAAGAAATTGTTATAATATTCCACAAATATTATTGTACAGCAATAAGAAAGGTATTGTGAAACTCAACTGAGGCTTTCCAGTAGTTTATTTAATAGTACTTTTTTTTTTAACTGTTTAGGAGTGTTCCAGATTAAAGTATTCACACATTATATTTGTTGAACATCAGCATTATACATTCGCTCATGGTTCACAAGCTTTAAAATAGGTAGGGAACTATTAATGGAGAGATTGCATACAAAAGTTACACTAAATTCACTTAAGTGTATATGCAGTCTTGTAATTCAGTTTAATGCTTCCTAGGGAAAGTTTAGGAAGACCTGACAAGGCAATTGCAACAAATTTGAACAATTTTTCTGTTATGATTTCCATACTACCCCTGAAGTACCATATCCTCAGTGACAAAAAAACAAACAAAAAAAAACCAAACACCCCCCCCCCCCCCCCCCCCCACCACCAAAAAAACAA
>NW_009943223.1:11337-33099 GCF_000696875.1 Nestor notabilis
CCCCAAACACTGAAAACTGTACCTGCCTGTTCTATTTTAGCATCTTCAGCTGTGAACCAGATTACTCAGGTTTTGCCACATGCCAGAAGTTAATTATTTGAATTACACAGAAATTAAGTTACCATGGTAGGAAGTGCAGTTTGGAACACTTACACTGGTAATTGTAACCAGCAGTAAGACATTACATGATTTTAATTAAATCACAGATTGTTGCCAGTTACTGAAATGGTATGTTATGATATAAAGCAAATAGTGGTTATAATCACAATTCCTATTCCTCAAATAAATTATTATTTTTGAGGTGTTTAATATTCGTAGAAGTAGTTTTTCCTTCTTCCTGATCCCTAACCACAATCTGAAAGTTAAAAAAAATCCAAGCATTTTTAAGTTCATTCAGTATGAAAAAAAATATATGCCACTGACAAATTTATCACTCTATAGCACTCTGAATGTATTGCCAGACTAATACCCTGCACTTGAGAATATCTGATCTCCAAAGTGACTCATGCCTATTGGAACTTCAGTCTCCAGTAGAGATAACTAGGTGGCTTGTTCATTGAGTTACAAGGGCATCATAATACAGCACTCTAAATAGTGTTCAACGGTGAATTTGGAAATAATAGTTTGATTTCCTTTAATGTAATATACTTATAGTCCTGTATCATTGATTCTCACTGAAATGTTATTTTATAAGCTTTCAGAAAACATACAGTAAAAAATTCAGAATATATTTCAGCTCCAAAGTATGTTTAGCAATTCTGCAGAAATATTGTAATATATTGAGCAAGGTGTGGCAAAGAAGAATGAGCGGAAGAATCCCAGGTAGGGGTCTTTGTGACTGTTTCACAGGCAGTGTTTATAATAGTCAGGAAAAAATACAAAAACAACAGTAGAGAAGAATAGAAAAGTCATAATTGACAACACTGAGTATAAACCAAGTACCATATTTTCTTTCCTTTAAGTGTTCTCTCCTATAAACATTTTTTGTGGGTGTGGTTATTTTTTCAGGTTAGTGAGAAATAATTTAAAATTTAAGGAGCTGACAATAGACTAGTATGGTGCCATAGATTTGTATGCACATATAAATTATGGACCAGAACTATAATGAACAGAAGAACTGGCACAGCATTTATTTTTCTGGAAACTTAAGGTTTGTTTCCGATTTTTAGTCTCTGCTCAGGAAAAAGTTATTCTTGGTTACCTGTTAAAATCAATAACCCACTGTAGTAGGGGAGGGAGAATCAAATTTCAGAACAAGCATTTAATCCAGAAGATATTCTGGCTATTCTTGGCTTGCTGAATTATCAGCATCTCATATCCCAGCCATCTCCACTTCCTAAGATGACTAGATATTAATGCAACATAGATCATGTTCACAAGCTTCTCTTTTAATGAATAAACCTGCAGTAAGGTAAGACATGCTACTGCACAGTAACCCAAGATGTGACACTTCCAGAATGAAAATAATCAGTCGACTCTCTTAATTCCTGCAGCCACTTTCAATGCTATCATTCATGAAAAGGGCATGCAACATTCAGAGTAGTAAGCCTGTCACACCAGAAACCTCTCAATGAGAAACGTAACCTTTTTCTTAATGTGTGATCATCATACATAGCCCAAGAACTGAAATCTTCGGTATGTCATTGGGTTTATATCGTATCTTAAGGAATTAAGGAAAAGCTGAGCTGAGAGAGATGGCTATAGCTAGATCTGAAAAGTGCCATTTTTGTAGCCTTGTATTAGACCAGCCTATATTTAGAGCTGGTCAAAGATTTTCCTATAATTGCATTTTTATCTCCATCACTGGATCTTGTCATCTACTACATATAATCACTCTATAAAAATCACAAACTGCTCAATTCCACTATAAACGGAGTTCAAACATTATGCTCCCACTGCTCATGCAAATTGCTGAATCATTCGAGAACCCCTTTGCAGAGCTCTCCCCTGTTACAAGAGTTAGGTGTTGTCATGGTTTAAGCCCAGCCGGCAACTCCGAACCACGCAGCTGCTCATTCACTCCCCCCACTCCTGGAGGGATGGGGAGGAGAATCAAAAGAACATAACTCACACGGGTTGAGTTAGCAGCAGTCCAGTAACTAAGGTATAATACAAACCACTACTGCTACCACCAAGAATAAGGGAAATAAACAAGGGGAGAGGATACAGTTGCTCACCACCCTCTGACCAATACCCAGCCCGACTCCAGCAGTCATTGGGGCCTTCCATGTAACTCTCCCCAGTTTCTATACTGGGCATGACGTGCTGTGGTATGGAATACCCCTTTGGCCAGTTTAGGTCAGGTGTCCTGTCTCTGCTTCCTCCCGCCTTCCCCTCCTCCCTGGCAGAGCATGAGACTGAGAAAGTCCTTGGTCAGAGTAAACATTACTTAGCAACAACTAAAAACATCAGTGTTATCAGCGTTGTTCCCAGGCTGAAAGTCAAAAACACAGCACTGCACCAGCTACTAAGAAGGAGAAAAAATGACTACTGTAGCTAAACCCAAGAGAGGTGTTCACTGATATACTTCTCAGCCCCTACTTAACAGCATTGAGCTTGTTTAGAGATGCTGTGAATTAAATTCCATAGTGATCAGTCTAAGACACTGTGGAATGCAAAAAGACAACATCTAGCAAAAGAAATTGATGTTAGCAAATGAAGCTTGCCTTGCTGTCTATTCTCACAGGTGTGCAAATGGATGGCAAGTGAAATGACTACTATTTGGCAACCAACAGGATAAAGGGTTCCAGTTACTCTTTATTTTACCGTAATTTCTACATGAGCACTCACAATCTCCTCCTTCAACTACTATACCAATGAATATAACAGCAGCATTCAGCACTTTCAACTTCCTGACCTTGTCATACATGACGAACTGAGCCAGCTTCAACCAGCCGTTGAAGCTGGTTTGACGCAGAAAGCACCAGGATCGTTTGCTTTCAGTATGTACATAGCTGTAGACCCCCAGAGATACCATCAGCATTTAAGAACTTTCTGTGAAATATCAGAATTCTGTAGGGATTTTAAGAACATAGGAATAAAGAACATTAAATTCTCCACAGGCTGAAGCACTTTTAAGCTTTATTCATTGGTAATAAAAATACATAGGGTCTCATGCAAGTCAGGTAAGGATAGTTTGTTCAAGTCCCTGGAATGCACTATTGCATCAAGATACCACACTAATCAAGTATCAGTCATTTACCCACAAGTCTGTAGGCATCTGGCAAAAACACATGCACGTTCTAATGACTACTCTCCTTCAGCCACTGCACAGCTACTCAGCATTTTGGAAAAAGTGCTCCATTAGGGAGCACTCTGTTTGGAGACTCCAAAAATACCTTCATTTTGGTATGGAAAAATGGACAAAAAATTAAACATCTGCATCCTCAAAGTGTCTGCAACTATTTTAAGATATTATGAAGAAGGGAAGATGAACAGATTTGACTCAGACCTGCCAGGATATTTTATTTCATCTCTCCTTTCAAAATGGAAAAGGAAGAAAGCTCCTACAGCTTATTGGGTATAGCTTGGAGGCTTTGGGGAATTTTGTTTTGCCTGCTTTGGCTATAAATCATTTGTAAACAGGAGTATAAGCTAAAATTTTCTCAAATTCTAAATGTGGGGAAAAAAAGCATGTTAATAATAAACTGTTACATCAACAGTCCACAATTTAATACCTACTATTTTTTAATCTTTCAAGCACCTGGGCCAGGATTCTGAGTTTGATGTGTTGTATTACAGACCTGGGCTCTAAATGGGAGTGTTGTGCAATGAACTTCTGTTTGGCTCAGAATTTCTCTGTTACCCTGTTGCAACTTGGTAGTTTCTCCCACATATTTCTACCCCAGCTGCTTACAAATCTTGGTGTCTATTCTGCATGGACACACCTAGCAATACAGAAAATTTTGAGACTAATAATCTGACTTGTAGCTGCATTCAAGTTAATCTGGAAAACACTAGAATTGATGAGAAATTCTGCGGAGAGACTGAAAAAAGGCAGCACTTTAGAAACTTTGGAAGCTTTCATCCCTTCCTGTCTGGTATCTCAAGCAGCATAATTTAAATGCAGGGCTGCTAGGCGAGTTCAGATTCTACAAAGTTTCAAAAATTAACACCAAGAGATATAGTCAGCGAACAGTTACTTCCCCATATTCCACATAGAAGGCACATCTTGGGCACTGGGAACACTTATCCAGAAGACACATCAAGGGTAATCAGGTCTACTTCCTCAGCAGATTGCTACATTATTAATTATTGACCATTTCCCAGTGACCTTCAAGCAGTACTTCAGAAAGAAAAATAGGGCAGTATGGGTCAGACTAAATCTGTGCAGACTTCCACCAAAGAGAGTTTTCTGCTGCTATAGGGACTACTATAATGTATACCTGTGGTAATGAAACAAAACAACGTTATATACAGGTTGGAGTGCATACTGAGTCTGAAGACACAGAAACTAGTATTTTGATGACTCAGATGAATTAAAACTTTTATTCTAAATTTGACAAAGCAGCAACTTACCAATTCTTTACCCTGAAAATTATGAACCCTTGTATAAGCAAGCCAGTTACAGGTAGAAGTGTTTCAAAATAAGATTGTCATTTTTTACATTACATTAAATATCCAAGGAACAAAAATAGGTACATCTTAAGATCTTAAAAGCACTGGGAATTATTCTGTAGAGCTGCAGCAAAAAGAATGCAATAGGTTATTCAATAAAACCACACAGGGAATAATCCAGCTCAGTTCATAAATCCTTCATAAATTGCCTTAATATATCAGAAATCATAATATGTGACTACATAGAGCAAGGACAGCATATTCCAACATGCATATCCACTTAAACTGAAAGTATTGCATGCCTTACAACAAGAAAATAATTCAAATATTTTTCTCAAAGAGCCAGCTTTGCTTCTTCAGCCAATATTTTTTGAAAATGAGCAGAAAACCTATGTCACCCGCCCTAACCACTACCACCTATATTCCAGAACACGATAATGCAAAACAGAGCTCATTAGACTTTTCTATATGCCAAGCTAATAAAAGTACCAGATTGCATGTTAAAAGCTAGTGATTAAGTTGGTATCTAAGCCCATAAAGCTACTCCTATTCTGAGCTGTTAATCAGATGCAGAAACTCAAATGACTGCAAGGATCTAAAAGAATAGGCTCCTTCATATAAAAGTATATTTCAACATGACATACCATGTTGTGTAAGGCCCTCTAGATAATTGGTCTTTAAATTCTAAAAGCAGTTATAAATATTAATACAATATAATTCATTTAATTCTAAACATCTTTCTAAATCCGTAACAAGAATTTCACAAAGTGTTTCATATTCAAATATATTCTAAGATGTGAAGGCAAGAACTTTAAAACCACCTACAGTCTTTTAAAAAGATAGGGTGTCACCTAGTGCTAGATCTACAATTAACTCCCCAGAGCAATTTTTGACAGACTCTGAGAGGACAGCAACCAGGTTTACTAATAACATGACTAGTTTTGAAAGCACTAAATAAATAGGGCTATGCTGGTTTACGTTAATCTTTCCTTCCATGAATAGAAAAACAATAGACTTGGCAAACATGATGTACAAAGCTGCATAAACTAATCTTAAGAAAAAGAGCTCATGAATTAGTTTAAATGCTGCTTCAAAGCTACATCTCCATAACAAGGATTTTTTCAGAAGTTACTGTCAGAATCTTCGTTACAGAGGAGTAACTTGCTTAGATGTTTTAAAGGGACTACTCCCATCTGCTTTTCATCTGCCAAAGCAGATTTCTCTTTTACACCCCAATTCCAAAAGGCCCAGGCTTCCATCTTTGTGCTTCCCACCATCACCCATGACACAATATGGTCTTTTGTAAACTGAAAGTGCTTTGGCTTTTACATTACTCATGATACTGTCTCCTATAGCAGAATGATCACATGCACAAACATCACACAGTCTCTTGCAGAAGCTGAATACTTCTTATTTTTCTTCTAATGTTGAACACAGCTGAAGACACACCCACACAAACCAGCCTGAAGTGGAAATTCAGCAGTTAGCAGGATCAGGAAATGTAGGAAGTGATTAGAAGTTTAGCAAAGCAATTGAAAACTAGTAACAAGATCTTACAGTATTGTTATCCATTAGATCTAGTCTGCTGTATGTGATGTATGACACTCCAACTGGCATGTTTAAAAATCTTGCATTAATTAGAATAATGAATCTCCATATTGCTCAATTCAGCAAATTGGCAGATGAACGGTTATAATCGATTCTTTTCCTTGGCTAAGGAAAACCTCAGACAGCAATTTAGGAGACATCCATTCTAAACTCTAGTCAACAGAGTTTGGCTACTTTAATAATTCAATAATGAATTATTTGATTCTATGCCTTCCTATATAAGCACCTAAAAAAGGTCTTTAACTCTCAAATCCTTGGCTAATTATCTTTAGGGTTTTAGCACTACTATTAAAACTTAAAGTATACATGAAAATTACTTTCTGCATGGTAGCTACGGTGTTCTCTTGGCTCACAGAAGACCCCAGTGGAGTCCTATATTCAAATACATTTTATTCCATACAGGGAAGGAAGTGCAGCGGAATGTTTTCTTTATTGCCAAAAAATCAAATATATACACCATGATAAATTCACATTTAATACACAATCTTAACTTGCAGAATAAGTCTTCCAAATACTGTAATTCAGAAGTCTTAAATAGAGTCATGATAGAACGAGTAAACAGATACAGTGTAAAAGGTAAAATATCTATACACCAAGTGATTTCCTGCCATACTTCCCTATTATTCCTAGGGGATTCAATGGAAAACATGCAGATTTGGGCCAAAAAGATGGTCCTGAACGTTAATGGAAATCAGATGGTTATCGTGAGCCAGCAACTTTGGCTTTCAAATCTCAAATAGACACTCCCATTAAACTCTAATGTATGACAGTACCTCTAAACATCTGGTTAAATTCCAGAGGCCAGGAAGGTTATTTTCAAAAACTGGCAATTCTCCCATGTCATTATCCCTCAAAGGGTAATGCTTAACACAAACTAAATGTTCCAACAAACGGTTAGGCTTTTGCTGATTTTTTTATGTGGTTTTTTGGGGGGGTTTTGTTTGTTTTAAAGTACCACCATATTATTGTGTACTCTAAAATTTCTTGGCGTAGTCAAGTTTTTTGTTTTGTGGTTTTGGTTGGATTTTTTGGTTTTGGTTTGGATCGTTGTTTTTTTTTAACTGGTAACACTATCTGAGGAAATTTAAGAAATTGGCCTTTAGCAATAAAAATTCTACATGCGGTGTAAGAATAAGAAACAGTATCTTCAGTGTAGAAAGGAGGGAATTAAAAAGTTATTGAGGATGAGGAATTAGATTTCTTTGCTTACATTTCTTTATCTGAGAACGTTCAACGTAACTGTTTAATGCCTCTGGCCAGTTTAATCAAATCACATTGCTTGAGAAACACAGCTTTCATAATACCCAATAAATCTGGAATCTCTGAGTGGAAAGCTGTAAACTGAAATAAAAGCAGAGATATCTTGAGCAGCTTAAGTATGAAGCCACCTTTTTGTTACCTTCCTTTTTAGATAATAGACACCTCTTTCTATATTACAGTTATATAGAAAAGTAACAGAAATAACTGACAAAGAAAAACACCAGAACTCCATAATTCTAGCAGGCTGTATTTAGAGTATCACAGCAAGTCCTTCAGCCATACAGAGTTAGTAGCTATGAAAAAGATGGCTAGAACATATGAAGCAGAAATAGAAGCAACAGACTTGTTTCTCATTGAAGCAGTTTCCGCTAACATTAAAAATACAGCTGCATTGCAGCTACCACTGGCATTCTGAAATAACCAGACATCTGAAGTGAATAGATGCAGTATTTCTAAAATTCAGTTTACTTTCTGGGAAACTGTTTAGTGTTCATCAGTGAGGCTTCAGCACAGAACTACATGCTACAGGCACAAAGATTTCAACATCATTTCTACTAGATTATTAGTATTGAATCTGAGGAGACAAATTGACTCAAAAAATCAGACACATTATATATGCTGAAAAAATGTATCTTGTATCTTTAAGACTACAGAGTATCCCACAAATAAGTCTATTACACTAACTTATATTTGAGCTACTTACTAGTTTTGCTTTTTTTTTAACTCATATTAAGACAGTATTGGTCACATTATTTCATGATAAAAACAGCAGATGCACCTAGAAATTTAAGAAAGCTCCCTGGCATTCATCCCTTCAGGAAGCATGAAAGAAACTTCTGAGCTTGAAGGAAATATCTTTTGATCCCACACACCAGCAGTGAAAAGCCTGTATCGGTACATCGGTACATAGAACAATACAAAGTTCTTCACTGGTTCTTCACATTATTTGCTTTGTGTCATTACCAGCAAAAAGAATAAAATTCTTTAGAATGGCTTCAGTCTTGCAGAAGCTGTTTAGTTATCTGCACTGTCCTGTTAAATCAATCCCACCATGAACATGATGCAGTTCAGGGGTCTACATATAGACAAGTGTTCTACTGCAAAGTTGCAACTGCACAGAAATACAGGACCCAAGGACCATCAAAGCTTCATCTAGTCCCTTTGTGCTATTATAAGAGCCCTTCACTTTTCACTACTTCTCTCCCTCCATTACCTACTTTTACTATAAGCAAGTCTTTTGGCTTTCTTCTTGCCATCCTCCTCCAGCACAGTGGAGCTATTTACCACAGTGCAGCTAATAAGATTGCTGCCATTTCATTACTATTTTGTCCTTGGTGAAGATTCACTTATTTCCCTCATTGCTACTTGAAGAAGTTACAAAACATACAATCATTCACAGGTTTGGGTTTTTTTTGTTTTGGGGTGTGGTTTTTTTGGGTTTTTTTTGCAGAGTGCTTCGGGCCAATATGTCACATTGAGTTATTCTGCTCTAATAAATATTTGAACCTCAAGAAAAATGTTACAGGCAAGATAGTTCAAAAGTAATAGATCCTTGGAGGAATGTAGGAAAATAGCAGCCTAGGAAGAAAAAAAAATTACACCCTAGGGTAGGCACATTGAAAGTCCAGGCAAACCTTGTGGCAACACTGCAAGCACATCCAGCATGATCATGAAAAAGATCTAGCAGTAATTTTGGAGAGAAGAGCAATTTTATCAGCCTCAAATATTGCTTTCCAGTACAAGCTATCACAGGAGATTCCATTACAAGTCTTCAGTGTTCTCACTGCAGGTGCTGTCCCATTTCCACAACACAGGGGAGATTATGATTTTAGGTGTATTGCTTTAAGAGGAAAGGACAGTGTCCAATATTTTGTAGGGCCAGCAGAGCAATGGGATTCACGGACACAGCAGCTTTAGTGTTCTAATCACTTCCTTTCTATATGACAGTCATGTTGTAGGGTCTACTTTAAATCCTTTATTAGGGTAAAAGGCAGTTAAACAATACTGTGAGTTTTGAGCCAATATTCAGTCTACAGGAAATACTGTAATATTGCAGGTTCACATTAAGCATGAAGATTGTAATAATCAATTAATTCGTTCCCCGTTCCTCCCTGAAGAAGTCCCCAAAAATCACCATTGGCAGGATATCACTAAATAGCCATGAATGCTAATTGCAAATCATCATCAGAAATGAACTAGAGAAAGATATTGCCCAAATCCAGTCTTTCAAACCAATTGTGTTATAATAATCTGAAGTCACCTGCAAGAAACAGTCCAATAGTCTAGAAACTATAAATTCAGAAGTAAAAGTGGAATTTAGATTAGTAAAACTGAATGTACTTCCAAAGCTTTAGGGAAATAATATATGTTCTAAACCTTCACTTACAGTAAGCTTCAATTCAGGCCTATCATGATCTACAACAACAACTTTATTACCTTTCTCCTCTGTCTTTTTGTTGTTAACTCACCTCCTTTAACTCATCTTAAATTTGCTGGTAACATTTACGAAGATTGTGTTCTTACTCAAATTGCACAATAGGTACTTCAATGCAATTTGGGCTTTTGACTTCATCAACATTTTTTCAAATTCAAGTTCTCACAACACCACCAATATTGGGCAATTTAATATTAAACAGAGTTAATTTATTCAAGATCAGATGAAATCCATCAGGGCCATCCTACAGTGACCAAAATTAAGGCTTTAGAGTTTTATGATCACATATCTCAAAATTTAATTCCTACAGTTTGAAATCTCTTAAATAAGCTTCAAAGTTGTACTAAATAATAGTGTCTTGGGTCATTAGCACTTCCAGTATGCCCTCATGATTGCACTTATTTTAATTAATGTAAGCTAGTAATTAATGGTACTTCACAGAAAAGACTGCTTCAGCATGCTTTATTTGTTACAAACTGGCAACAGTCTCAAAGTGCTTGAAGCAAGATTGGAGATAATCTGTTTGAAGGTCAGAATAGGAGACAAAAAAGGCCAACCCAGAGGTTTTTCTTAATTTAAGTGTAACAGGTTTAACTGTCATGATAAAAACATGGGCCATATTTTCAAATTTCTCCTGATTTTTCAGTTCTACAGTTGATAAATAATAAAACCTGAAGCCTGCATCCACTGATTCTATGCAAAATTATTAAACTGCTGAATAGAGAAGTGGTAATTAATTCTACCATAGCAATGAGAACATAAAAAGTGAACTCAAGAAATAAGCTGCTACTAGCATCCTACTACCTCAAACAGCTCCTTTGCTGGAACATTTGTATTCCAACACTACTCCCTCCTCACTCATCTTTTGGAATGTTTCAATTTGTGGTGAAACTTTGACCAAGCCAAACTTGGTATCTATTCAAGTATGAAGGTCCTCAAAAAACACTTTATCCAATCTTTCACAAGTTCAGGGGAAAAAAAAAAAAAAAAAAAAAAAAATAAAAATCCCCAAAAAACAAAAATCTTCCCAGTATAAAAAAAATAAGTGGACTCCAAGTAGAGCAATAAGGTTTAAGCTAGAAAGCTTGTTTTGTATTCTGATGCCTAAAAAGAAAACAACCAACCTATACAGTAGCTCCAAACTTAAAGATTGTTTACATTTACTACACTGAGTGCAGAAGAAACTTCCGTTGGCTTTGGACAGTGGGTAGCATTTAGGCAATGTATTTCAGTGTATGCGTCTTGACATAACTGAATCAATTACCTGAACTGGCTGATTGTAAAATAATGCAGTAACACGAGACATAATTTGATTCTAGAATGAAGTATCAAGTGTAGCTGATACACAAAACAGTAACACAAAGGGAAGCTCATCAAGGGGAAAGCTCATTTCTTATTGTTTCTTCTCCATCTTGAAAGCTGAAATGAGAGGATAGGCCTAGTTAGGTCTGTATGACATTATCATAAATGTTCATTATCACAAGTGTTTTCACTGGCAGAGAATGAGAGTCTAAAGACCTAGGAAGAACAGAAAAATAACTCTAGATATCAGATTTCTTATGGATGATTCAGAAAGCCATCTGTCTGCCAGCATTAAGAACAATTTACTTTGAGAGCCATCTGTGGGAGATAACTGCACCTGAAATCTGGCAAAAAGTGCACTTTTCATGCCTCATTAGCTCACTTTCTCCTCCAAGAATAATAAAGCTCCTATTCCTGTCTTGAAAGAGGGGATTAAAGCATTCACAGAAAATAAGTGAAAATGGCAAAACCAAGGGGACAGCAAAGCACATAAAAAAAAAAAAAAAGAAGGTTTGGCGAGGGAGATACACCAAACCCCCTCACTTGATTTTCTTATGTCATTCCCAAAAGCCTGTTCCCCTCCACCACAACAGTGATAAAGGATTCATCTGGAGTTGTTAAGCAATATGAACAAGTGGGTAGGAGTCCTTTAGTCATCTGTAACCAACGAGAAATCTCAGAACCACTTCAGAAAGTCTCTGCATACTGGTGTATGGACCACCTCCTAGGTTTGCAGGCAGACTCTGACAGTGCGAAAGAATACTTGTGAGCTTTGTTTTTTTCTTCACAGTATCAAGTTCTAACAAGGAAAGGGTCCATTTAGATTAAATGTAGAGATACAAAAAAGGTACTTTGAAGTACAGCCTAGGTTTATATGTTTGGGACCCACAGAATAATTGTAACAGTCATAGAAGCTATTTACATGCCTGACATTAACAATCAAGTGGCTGCAGAAACTCAAAACATGTAGCAACTGAAATCTGGTTTGCTCAAGTACAAGCCATGGTTGAAAAATCAGTTTAAAAAGATAAAGACAGGGAAAACACTGTTGTATGAATCAAAGTAGTCACTCCAGGAATGTCAGAAGATAGCTAATTTGCACAATGACAAATTACAATGTCTTCTTTCAGCTATCAGTACTAAGAGATATCACAACATGGGATCACTTCATTGCCACACTGCTCCAATCCTGCCCACTTCATTATAGTTATCCTTCATCCTGATTAGACAGAACAGTGTATAATAACCAAGGTAATGTTGACCATAACATACAAGCTACCTGGCATGGAAATTACCCGTTAACTATCATATTTGAATGCAACATCTGACAATGTATTTCTGAAGTACAGACACAGGCTATCAGAAGACATCAATAACACCTCCCACTCACTGGCTTCAGCAGAGAAGGGACTGAAGAAAGTGAATCAGACTGAGAAGTAATTAATGAGGACAACTGAGTATTACCTTGTCAATAGGTAGACAAGATTCCAAGATAAAACAGTAACAGTCTAAATTATCTGTGTTCATGTATATAAATATATATATAAAAATGCAAAAACTCCAAGAAACATAAGGATAATTACACTGGGGGTATAGAGAATGAAGAATGTGGAGAGCTTCAGAATAAGCTAGAGTAGAAAGTGCCAGGCAATGGGCTGTCACTTACTATCACGTATCAGATATGAAATAGATTATCTTAATTACTCTAAGAGGTTTTATCCATCTCTTTTAGAAAAAGCAAAAAAAAAAAAAAAAAACAGAGTTGCTATAATTCCTATTTAAAAAGATGCATTTTCCAAACTGTTCCTTCAGAAGTAATAGTTTCTGGTTATCAGTAAATAGTAAACAATATCTGATATGGGTCATTCAGTCATTTAAAAAGCATGATCTGTTTGACACACTAGTATTTCTTTGATCATGCCAAACAACAGCCCAGAGCTTTTGAGGGAGTAGGCTGGAAATCATTTCCCAGTTAGTGTAATCCCTTTCAGCAAAAGTTTGACAATACCCAAGGGCTTTTAGTCCAGGAAATTCAAGGAAACTGTCCCCAGTGGAGTTACTAATTCTCTATAGCAAAGTGTAATTTAAAACTTAAATGTAACATAGTACATATTCATACTAAAAAATGATTTTTTAAGAAATGATTGTTTCATATTTCTGCTCTGCAGACACTTGTATAATTAACTTAATGTAAGTGGTACAGTATTTGACACATGCAGAAGTGACAAAAATCAGCCAGTTTCAGCATGCCTACATGTACTGGCTTCAGTGATGCACAGAAGCTATTTATTCTGCCCCAGCCACATTTAACAGCAATGAATGAAGACTTGGTTATAATTAGTTTTTACACAGACTTTGTAGCAAGGCTTGTATAGACTTGTATTTCGGGTTGGTTTTAGAGTGAGCAAAATTGGAAAATGTTGGCTAGCTTACAAAAATAATACAGATGAACTCTGACAGGAGTAATAGTGCTAAACCCAAGACTTGCTGTAATTGCAACATCAGGCGATGGACAGGCTGATTAAAATCAACGTTTTCATCTGAGTATTTCAGCCCTCCAGGACATGGTCCAGAGTCCAAATTGCTAAAGATTTGTCATGCCTTGTTCATTACCCCAAAGGCACAAAATTGCATGCAAGAAGTTGAACACATAACTTGAAAAAACTCACTGCTGTTCAAAAAGGATCTACTTAAAGAAAAAAATAAACATACTTAGAAAGATCAATAACATTTCTTGCATTTATTTAAAAAATGTTTCTATTGAATATTCATTGATTATATCTTACATATCTCAGTATTACAAATATATACTTCCTGTTTTAGTGTCACTATGCACAGAAACAATTTAGTCAGTAACCTTAGAGCTGAATTTTTTTCATGGTTTCCTAGCAGTACTGGAAACAGTATCAGGTACCGAGTTTTCACTTCCACTGCACTATTATTATTAGTATGTGTCGTAACACACAATTATCTAGATAAGACAAGTATGTACAACATGCACAAGAAATTGCATCACATGTACATATATCTCCAAGCTGTAGGAAAACATTCCTAAAACCGGTTATGTTTTTACTTGAAGTTTGTTTGTTTGTTTTTGGACTTCTATTTGTTTTGTCTTTTTTTTTGTTTGGTTGGTTTTTAATTTCAGGCCTTGCATGCATTAAGTGAAGTCCTAATTAGGCAATAGCAAAGATGCCCTTCTGATCACTAGAGGGCCAAAAGATCAAGTTAGAAGGCTTATTAAAATCTTAAGTTTGTATTAAGTGACAAACCAAGGTTTGGGAATAAATTTTTCAGGAAAAATTGAGACACTAAGGCAACAAGGTAGTTTTTGAAGGTCCTAACTTTAGGCTGCGTTTTGAATATAATATGGAAATTACTGAACAGTTTGAGTTACACAGATAATGCAAGAGGATTATTTAGTCTCCTTCAAGCCAAGGAAAGGTTATGTTTACTAGACTTTGATCCCTCACCTGCCCTCTTTCCCCCTTTAAGTCTGTAAAAATCCAATAATGCCTCAAATCTAGAGAGGTTTCATTTGTTTCCAGAATCATTATTTGTAGAGCCACTAACTTCCTGCAAGAATCCTTCCTTTAAAACAAACATTAATTTGTCAAGGGCAGACCAAAATAAACTTGCTCTTCAATGCACACAAAAAACTTCCTTTATGAACAAAAGCTCATATCCTCAAAGCATGCCTCAGCCAAAAACAAATGGTAAAACCTTAGATTGCTTGTTCTTTCTTATAAATACTGAAAATCATGTCAAAAAGGTTTTTAACAACAGTGCTTTTCCTAAGTTTACTTCTAGTATCAAAGGTCTGTATGTGCCAAGATCAACTAAAATGCAGAAATAACACATTAAATAAGCTAAACACTAAATAAACAGTAAAGCCAAGAAGTCGAAAGTTTGTTTTGAAGTTTTTATCTATGCTTTATAATCAGTCTAGCAAGTACCCTAGGAAGACAAGTGTTTAAGTTGTCTAAAGCAGTTGCATAACAAATAGCATGTTACTTGCTACAAACAAAGCAGCCTTTACTACCTTTTATATTCTTCATTAATAAATATCATAACCAACCAATGCTTACCTAAGAAGCAGGCTACCATCATAATCACAACTGAAACTGTAATTCAGATTAGAAAGTTACATTTCAGTGATTCGTGGTATTTAAAATCATGATGCTTGACAAACTACCAGCACCACTGCATTTTACATATTATACATAAATATAGAGGGCAGAAAGAGCTCACCTTAAATCAATTTTGAAGTGCCTGAACAGGGGAAAAAATGTGGAAATATTGCTATAATAGCATTTTGAGTATAGACTACCCATATGCACAGTATACCTTCAAATATTATTGTGGAAAAGTGAACTGTTTCACTTTCATATTCATTTATTTTATAACATGAAACAACACATATATTGGCTATTAGTTACATCACTATTTCCTCAAATTCTAGGAAATAAATTTAATATGCTGTCTAGCTCCAGGTTGATTTGTCCTAAGTGTCATTAATCAGCTGCTTATCATTTACAGTACAACAGTTCATGTTGCTCAAGTTCACTTGATGTAATGATACAACTATCATATTGTCAGACTTATTTCTGACCCTGATGTTAAAAAGCTCAAATAATATTAAAAGATTTTTTTTAAATTTCTCCCAAACAATTTATAGACCTAAAAAGTTGGTTTCCAGGAAATATTTGTTTGTACATTCCACTAAGCAATTACTTCCTATTATACACAGCTCTGTCAAGACACTGAGGCAAAAATAGGGGTTTTAAATTAAATGAGTCACCTGTAAAGATTATATTTAAGGTTATAAACAGAGATTGTCTAACCAGCTATGCCCTAAAATATCTTTGTTAGGTCAGCAATATAGTTTTAACTCTTGATACTCACAAAGCTATGTCAAAACTTAGAGATCCAGAAATCCCCTTTTCCACACAGTTAGTTTGGACTTGTCAATAAAGAAAATGTTGTTCTAAAGCAGCCTGTTGCGCGGGACAGCTGGCATTTTCAGAGTTTGATGGATAAAATGTGAAGATAAGAAGCTTTTAGACTCCTGGTCACTCCATTGTCATTCAGAAAGTCTGACCTGTATCAGAAGTTTCTGTTTATAAAGAAACATAAATTGAACTTACAGGCTCTCCACATAGGGATATCAGATTGAGTTAAACATTTTTAGTCTACTTAGCAGCAAGGATGGGTCCAAAGTTGAGCTACTGATTAAATATTTCAAACTAGGGGACGCTACCCAGTCTGGAACCCTGCCATAGAACAGATTTAATAACCGTTTGAATTATTTCTTCCGAGAATTCTTGATTAGGTTACTTTTGATCTCCAGCCAGCTTGAGATGAGCAGTGCTTTTTAAAAATATATGATTCCATAACAAAAACTGTAATGAGAGAAGTTAGCATGCTTCATGTACATGAATTACCTTTTAAAATGTATTTTAATATAAAATTTTATATAAAATACAGAAAAGGCATTTCCTAAGGGGCATTTACATGTACCATTTAAGATTTTTTTTGCAATATCACTAAATTTATAAGTTTATGAAACAAATATGATTAGTGGCAAGCACATTCTTCATGGACAACGGCAGGATGCCACACAAATCAGGAAGCTGAGGCATCCAATTCTTTGCCTTTCTTATTCCATAAGGAAATCTAAACAAGCAAAACCAATCCTAATTGCAAAGAATTTATAATTAAATAGAAGTTACTTTGCAGAGACTACTCTATGAACAGCATGATGCATTCAAGGAGAGTTATGATAACTAAGGAACAAGCTCAAAACAACTAGTGCTAATAACTTGTAATCAGAACCAATGTAGAAAAATTGAAGGCTTATATATAGTTTAATTTTTTGGAACAAAGCTAGAGAATTAAGAACAATGGATTTCCAATGTGAAGTATTCCATTCTGTTGAAGTTTTCAACTACTGCTGTCAAAAAAAAAAAAAAAAAAAAAAAAATAAAGCTAAGGGTTTTGTAAAGCCACAGGAGTTAAAGACTGAATATGTAACATGATATACTAAATCATTACATAGCTAAAGCCTCTGTTGTGGAATAAGCCATTAAGTTAGCTAGAACAATAGAACAACAGCAAACAGTGTCCAAGTCTTTCCAGAACTAAGATGGTTCGAGGAATAAGCAAACGGGCTTTCTGCTTTACACCAGCAGCAGATTTCTATGCTGCATCTTATTGTCAAAGCAGTAGAGATGCTACACACGCAGCTACCATTTAGACACTACAACTTTTAGGAGCTGTTGTTGCTCATCATGCTCTGTTTCCCAGGTTGACTTTGTTTTTTGTAACTTTCAGTTTCTTAATCCGTACATCAAGTTTTGCAGTAAGTCTGAGAAAGATCATAAACCAGGTGACTTAAGCACAGCAGAGGATTTATTCAAACTAATCATTGAGTTGTTGAAGAGATAGGCAAGACCATTATTTCCCCAGATCTAGTAAGTCATGAAAATGTCTAACAGTACATGCTAATTGCTTAAAGCATTCATGTTCATCACTAAAGAATGATGTGGTTTTAACAGTCAAAGACACATCTTACTGGCAAATGCAGAAGCTGTAACACAAGTTATGTCATCTGAGTAGCATATACTTTTCACAGATGTTAGATATCTCCATTTCATGATCCTCCTCTACTAGAGGTATACATTACTAAATCAGTCCTTAAATTCTGCAAATATTCTTTTACCGAAGTAGTAACATTGACTTGTTAGCGTTTCTCTCCAATTCTAAGGATTATTTTCCACAAAGAGGAACAGCTACCTTGTCACAAAATGTGGTCACAAGCAAAAAAGATTTACTTACGCGCAAATAATTCCTCGATCAAAAATTGACATAGTTGTTCATAATATAATATATACCTATTCTTGGGATATGCACTTAAATAAAGGATTAAGAATGGAACAAAACATTTTCAGGACTTTGAAGCAACAGCTCCATATTCCATGGGGCCATATATAAATTTTTAGTCAGAAAGCAATTAGCAAGTGCTTGCTGACTTAGTGCACTTTTACAGAAAGTTAGCTTTAAATACACATTTTACTTGCCACATGAACAGTTACAGCACAAGTATATTCCATTTAAGATCTTGAGCAACAAGAGGAGGCTTTAATTTTCTTCAGACATTGCATCACTAGTCCAGAAGCAGAGAATTATACACTTCAAAGTGCAGTTACATAAACTTCAGCACAAGAGACATTGATGGTGAAAAGCAGCAAGTAAGTCACAGTGAAAATCTAATTCAGTCTTTCAGAATTAGCATTTCAGTTCCTCAGGTTAAGCAGTGTGCAGTAGGCACCAACAGTTAGCATGCTGGTGAGACAACATTGCATACCAAACATTTTGAAACTGGTAGAATTCCAACAGGGTTTCTGGTTGTCTGTTGGTTTTGGGGTTGTTTTTTTTTTTTTTATTTGATGATGAGTACCATCTGAAGACCTTTGCTCCACCTGGCACAGCAACCTATTCTTCTATTTTTTAGACCTCATAGAACTGCTCCCTATTACTTAATTTTTTTTCACCTCTCAGTGCTCATAGGGTCCCTGCACAGAAAACAGAACCAGGTGGGAACTAGATGACTTTAAGGTCCCTGCCAACCTAAACCATTCTGCAATTCTGATTCCTGAAGCTACAATAAGCTTCAACAAATTGGTATTCTGTCTGTTTTGATTTGATTTCATCCATTTCTGACAAAGCTATGACTTAATATCCTGTTTCTTGCAAGAGTAACTAGTGTCAAACAAGTTTGCAAATGCACTGTAAATAGCTGGGTTTGAACTACTTAGTAAAAACAAAATATACCTCATTCATGTTAGAATATTCTTGTGTAATTGTGCTATCATTTTCTGACAGTTCTTCACTTGTTTTTCCTGAAAATAGTAGCAAACCTAGTGCTGGCAATACTGGTTATCCAAACCAAAGCTTTTTATAGGAACACAAAAACATGAAGCTAGAATTGAAATTCTTATATGATTTGTTTGAATGGGATCATAAAAACACCCTGTCATTTTACAAATAATGGATTACTACTCTTCAAGTGTTGGCTTGAAACATGGAATGCAAAATAGAAGGCTCTGCACAATATTTGTGCATTTGAAGACCTGTTCAATGAACATACCAATCCAGTAAAACAAAATCTTAATACACTCCATCTCCTTACTTCAATCATTTTGAAGAAACCAGAAATCAAAATTTCAGCTGAATTCAGATCTCACTAGGTTTAACTAAATCGTTAGCTTTGCTTTATTCTGGATTCTTCACGTTTATGGGGAATACTTGTTTCATTCTTTGCAACCTCTTCAAAAAGGGGAGAACAATTCATAGTTTAAACTGCAGTCTCACCAACACATTAAATGCTGGCACTCATTGCATACTACTTAAACTGAAAAACTAAAATACCAATTCCAAAGGGCTGAACTTGAATTTTTATACAGACCTACATACCGCTTTTCACCATCAATTTGCCTTAGCTTAAAAAATACAAGATTAAGTATACTAGAAGGTTTGAAATACCCTTCTCTAAGCTCTAAGACACTTCTCAGCTCAAACCACAGCTAGAGCTTTGGAAATGCTGAACAAATCTCACCATGTCAGATGCTCACCTGGCATCCTAGCCAAGTGGAAACCAATCAGAGGAAACAAACACAAGTGCTTGCAGAGCCAAATTAAGTACTTGGAAATTTTTGTTACTTTGCACCCGTTACTTTTAATGTCCATCCAAATCTTGTATTGTTTCTAATATCTATAAGAAAAAAGCATTTTAATAATTTCTAGTTTCAGCTTGTTTCTTCTGAGGAAGTGAGCATTTTGAATCTATTTTATCATGCTTCTCCTAATATTCATATTGTCTCCATAGAGCTTTAAACCAATGTCCTATGCAATAGACTAAATCAAGTCCCTGTTTTTGTAAATTAGGTGAAAAAAAAAAGAGGAATAAAATTTTATTATAGCGGAAGTACAGTCTGAACTCAAAATGTGAGCCATCAAGTAGAGCTATATTATAAACCTTCCCAAAACTATCATTCAAAGGGAATGTTATTCAAACATATTTAATTCAAAAAGAGGAATTGTCTGAACTCCACTATTCTTTCCTGAATTTTCAGCATCTTTGCAGGCCTTTGGTTCTTTTGAATGCTTTTGAACACTAAATTCATAGCATTAGTCTTGACCACACATAAATCCTACAAAGCATTCATGTCAATCAGTGCAGTAAATGACCTAAGAACAGAGTTTCTCTAACCACATAAGGTAGCTTTGTTTGTGGGTTGTTTTTAAGTACTTTTTCCACAATACACAGCTTGTATTCCTTAGTGGCTGCTCCAGGAAAGGAAAAAAAACTGAGTAGTGAGCTTATTGCAGCTAATCAAGTGAGTTAAAATGGTAAAATCCTTATCAAGCAAATCTCCAGGAAGAAAACTCAAATAACATTAAGTGGCTTACTTTCTCACTGGCAGATTGGGAAGGAGAACAGATGAAACATAGCAACCCCTTTTCTCACATGAGAATCATTAGCATTTACCAAGTTTAAGCTTTGAAGGGAAGAAAAGCTTCCAGACACATTCTGCAAAGGAAACCTTTCAAACATGAACTGGGTGCAAACAAACAATGTGCCAAGTCTGCTACAGAGAGAAAATCTGAATGCCAGAATTTTTCCCTTCCCCTTTCTTGGAGGGCAGAAAGACAGATTGTTGATGCCTAGTCCTATAACTGAAGTTCCCACAGAGTTCTTAATTCTTGATGTACAAGCTCTAGAAGTATAACTGGTCAGTAAGCAGGCAAGAAAACCAATCAGCTACAGGCAACTGACTTAACAGTTATACCATGAGATTTTTAATGGTATTAGGAAGCTCTACCATCACAGCAGGCTAAACGCCATGATGTTGCCAATACCAAACATCTGAAGTGTTCTATCCAGCAGACCTAGAAGAAACAGGCAAAAATCAGACTGCTCTCTTTCCCAGTTCAAGTTTAACACGAAGGAAAGCTTTTAGTGTTAAAGAAACAAGACTTCAGAAAAAAATTTAACCCAACAAGTTAAGATAATCAAGGATCTAAAATTCTGGATCACTGAAAGTCTGGCAAACATATCTGAACTTATAAACACTGTAGCAGTCCATATAAAAATAGATATATTTTGAAATAATTTTACTTTGCTATGCAGAACCAATTCCTAACTTCCAAGGACAAAACAGCAGGTATAAAAAGATGGGGGGGGGCTAAACTTCTGTTTGAACAAGCCTACAGAAATAAGAATAATACACACCTAGCTTAAATCCAATTCAATTCATCTGTTGCATAAAATGCATAGAAAAATAAAGTGTGCAGAGTTAATCTGGAATAGTGGAATCAATTTCAGCCTAAACTGATTTCTAGAGATAGCTGTGCAAGAGTCTTACACTGACATTTAAAATTCATATATAAGTATGAATTCATATATCAACAGAATTACATCTTGCTGTTCATTTCTACTTTGTTTGATTAGTCTCTCAACATAACAGAGCCTGTTAGCAAGCTTAACTTTGGAGCTGGTTTATGTGTTCTAAGCACCAGATTTCACACATTCTATTCTT
>NW_009943223.1:33130-42626 GCF_000696875.1 Nestor notabilis
CTTGGTACCATCTTCAAGAGCCTAACAAGCACAAGCTTACTTCTAAGAGACAGACAACAAATTATCTGTACTCTTTAGTAGAATTATGCCATTTATGAAGCACTTGGCCTCAAGTTCCAGATTCACCCAGATCTTTTATGCAGTTAACCTAGCCCATTGAAGTAAAGGTCTAAATGCGTGCTTATCACAGTTGCACATATTCAAAATTTCAGTGGTGCAATACCATGTAGGTCCCAACACAAGCAAAATAGGGCTATTTGTCCAGTTAGATGCTACAACTCCTTTCTGCATTAACAGCCCAAAAAACCTTAATGTTATTGCTACATTTGGGGAAGGGTATGGGCACAAATACCTTGTTTGCAGCCTTGATTTTGGCGACAAGGATATGTCTGATTACAATTTTGTTTGCACACGGAGAAGTTAATGAACTTAAAGCATATCACTTAAAACTCAATTCTGTCACTGAGTTTCCATTTACAAACCTGGAACTGGCAGGAGTCTACATTCTCTAGAGAATATCTTATCTAGCATTCAGCATAATTAATTGGAAAGTTCAAAAGAACACTTTTGCTCAGCCGTTTCACTCATAATCCAACTGGAAGATTAAGACATCCCTTAATTTGCAGTTCTACAAGCACATAGTTCTTCAAAACTGACCAGGCAGTTCACTGAAATAGTTCTGAAGCATGTGAATATGCATTAAAGCCAGTGACTGAACTTTCAGACACATTACTACCAGCTTTCTTTGAAAGTCTCACTTCCCATCTTGCATAACAGTCCTTAGTTTTCATTAAAGCTTTCGACCTTTGTTGCCAGTTAACACAGGTTACAGTAGTTAACATCACAGTTAACATGCTATTGTGACTTAACTTCAAGATGAAAGGTCTAGGAAGGCCTGAGTCACACAGACCGGTGCTCCACAGGTCCTACCTTCAATTTCCGTTGAAGCAAAGTATGCAGCAAGTATCTTTAAGAACTTAACATAACAACATAGAGCTTGTATTCACCTTCCTAACTGTTCCATAGCTCACTATGCAGAGACTTTTCTGTCACCGCCTTCCAAGCTGTATTTTTTCTTGGCTTAATTTTTTGATCCCACGTCCACAAAACAAGGGTCTTCTGCTCAAGGCCGTTCAGAGTTTTGTTTGGTGAAAGCCTACCTTTATGTTAATATTAACGTATCTCCAGTTATCAGCAGTTCCCTTCCTCTGTAAAAGCCACCAAGGCCCTTCTCATCTGTCTGCATCTAGCCACTTCCTCAGATGAACACACTCCTCCAGCCCTAACGAGCTAACTCAAATTACCTGCTGCACACTCAGCTCCTGAGGGAGTCCCCACTGCCCTGCATGCCCGAGCTGATTATGCAGACTTCATGCTAGCGGTTACAGACTGTACTGCACCTAAAAGCACAAGGGACTGACTAGCGCCTCCTGCTGACCTCACGTCTCACTCAGGCTCACATGACCATAAACTCCAGTTGTCTCCCGTGAGTACTACTTAAAGGCACATCTTCCAGTCTAACGCATGAAACTGTCTCAAGCACAACATGTGTAACTACCTAACAATAACTACCTAACAAAGCTCTAGGGTTCAGCTGTATATTCTGCTTCCATTCTCATAAAAGGACTAGCCACTACTGACAAGACAGTACATACTTTTCCAGGCCAGCAGAGATAGCGATTCTGCTTAAGCAAGGACCAAGCTCTTTTGCTTGAACCTATTCCCTCCCTCTGCCCCAAGACAGATCCATTGCCAGGTTACGGCACTGCAAATCCTTATTATCAAGTTTTGACTGGAAATACATACAAACACAATCTTCACCAACCATGACAACTCCACTTTCAAAGTGTGCTACCATTCACATGTTCAGTTTTCTGTTCCTTTACCTAAGCAGCTTACTTGTCTTCCCAGTGCTATTCTGTAGCTAAATCATGCCACCTTTTAACTGTGAACAAATGAGTCTGCCTTTCTAATAAGCAGTCATAATTTGGATATCTTTCTTTCTCTTAATTAGGGTATGGCAACATCGAGTATTAGCAGCACTGCACAAGTTCATGCCCCTAAACCTTTTTCCTGTCAACCAGTATAACATTTAGTACAAAAGGAATTGCACTTGCTTTAATTATAATACCTTCTAGTAAAGCAACTTCAGGGAAGCAAGAAAAAAAAAAAACCCCACAAGAAAAAAACCCAGGCTTTTTGGGGTTGCTGTATAACAGTTGTTACAGAAGGTTTAGTTTATTTGTTTCGTATTTTTACTTTTAAATATAAGCTACATAAATAACAGTCAATGGCTCAGATTTTGTCATCCTACTACCACCATTCCTTTTCTGTGCTCAGCAAACATCTCAAACTTCTGTCTCTGCTACTGATCACGCACACTTGTGAACCAGATCAGATTATTCAGTAAAATGGAGATCTAATCTTTTAGGTGTATTCAAACTTGCTATCGATACCGTTTTAGAAAGAGCCTTAATAGACTTCCTTCTAGTCATCACAGAACAGACTAAGACAAATCTTTTGCACATATAAATTTCATTTCAACAATATTTAGTTCTATTTTCCTTCCAGACATTGTTATTAAATGCTCAATAACACAGTTGCAGCATCTATCTATCCCACATTTATAGTCTGTCCATTCCCAAGGCTTTTTTTTGAGCTAGATATGCAGTTTTGAACCTTTAAAAAGTTAGCAAGTACTCAAGCCATACTTTTCATCTTCTTTCCTGAGAGAAAAGCATTACCTCCATGCACCAAACCCGTTAAATTTTGTTATTAGACCAGCAGTTTATACATACAATTTCTGAAAAGCTAGATAAATATTGAACAGCAGGCTATCTTAGTCATGAAAAGAATGCTGTTTCTGGCCAAATCTTTATTACTAGCATAATAACAAAAAAATTACATTGCACATCCTGTAGCTCTGGTTTATGTGGTTTTGAACAGAGCACTATTTTTATATTGGGTTTTTTCAGGGGTGGAAGGTCATACATTTTTGAACAAGCATTTTCAAACTTATACATAAAGAGATAGAAGACTGATTAATATTCTACTTGTGTTTGAATAAGATTAAGTAAGTTGAAGAGTTACTACCCTAGCTAGAACCCTTCCTGTACTACATACCTCTATGATATTTTGTCAGTGAGGATGATTATTTAGGTAGCACAAATTTGAGAGGTCTAAAAATTCACATGAATCCAGTAATTGAATTAGTAATGTTACAGTCTTGTACTTTCCAACATCTCCCCCTTTATCTCCTTGGAAGGGAGCAACTCACAATTACAGGTTCATCCTCAGGGAGTTTATTACATCATATAACACTAAGGAAGGTGTTTTGCCCTAGTTAAACTTTTATAAGAAATATCTATTTTCCCTCCTTGCCAATAACGCAGGACTTACAGCAATATTTATAACCAAGAGACCTAGCTTTCCTGTTAGCAACACAACAGGCATAAGAACCTACTCGCCATTTTTGCAGAGTGCAAGCTCTACCTCCTCTTTACCCATCTTTTGCATACTTTTAAGAACATTTCTAGATTACTTCCCTCATCTTCTAATGTGCTTAACATAATCAATTCTTTTTGTTAAATCAAATAAGGCAAATGTTAGCATTACTTTACTGAGCACATTTATTTCCCCAACCTTCCCAATAAAGGTAAAAAAAACCCAAGTGAGAACACACAGTCTAGTAGGTCTTCCAAAATGAGGCAGGCTGGTATAAAATGCATTTCTTAAACAAAATTTGGTTATGAACAAACAAGGGACAAAGAAACAAAACATTAAGAGCCATTGCTATTATTTGAGAACAACAGCTTCCTAAAATCCTTCCTCTAGAAACAGCAAAGAAAGAGGATGATACACAACCTCTTTCAGAACATTAAATTAAACCTGAAGTAATTTACTTCTGTACACTGAGTTCAGAAAACATGCAAGTAAACTAGTATCAGAAAAAGAGAAAGAACATGCCTGATACACAGAAAAAGCAAACAAAGGAAGCAAGACTAGCCGCAATATGGACAGGAGTGGCATCCCCACCAAGAAGGGAACAACGCTAAACCAACAATTAAGAGACAAATTAGCCAAGTCTAAGACAAGACTGTAAAAGACCCAGCAAAAAGCAACATTAACTTCAGCATTATCTTTAAAGATGGATCTTAAATAGCTTCATACAGATGGTGTGTGAGTAGAAATCCCAGAAGCTGATTGGGGCAATTAAAGCCCATTGGTGCACTCAGAGCCCTGAAAACTAGTTAGCTGAAATTGACATGATTCGTTACAGCTGAGTATAATTAGCTAACCTTCATGTTTTGACACAGCTGGATAATGTCTTCCCTGACAAAGACATTAATTACTTTTGCTATACTTGGGTTATCACAGCTATTACTACATTTCTTCAGCTAGTAGGAACATAAGTTCATTTTTGTAAGGCTTTCTCCAAGGGATTTCAACAAATTCTTCTGCGGATAAATGGGAAGAAATTTGTCAAGGCTGATGATATTTTATGACTTCTACACTGATATTTCCCAGTGAAGAATCAAATCCCAGTGGATTTGATAAATCCAGTTTTCTTCAGAGAAATCAGAGAGCTGCTCAAAGCAAGCACTATGTAGCTTAAGCTGAAAGTTTGAGAGGAGCCAGGCTATCTTTGTGTCTGTTCAGAGCAAGATTAGATTTAGGCCTGTGTAAATCACCTCAGGAACTAGGTTTCAGAGCTGGTGGCAGAGATCTGTGGACTACGTCTACACACACACATCTTTCTTTCCAAATAAGATTGTGTTAGTGAGGCCTTAATTTGATGAAAAACTGATTTGACAAAATCAAAAGAAACAGCCATTTCAGGAAGGTTTGATGTTTTCAACAGTGCTCTATCTCTGATCAACACAACTCCTTTGTCTTTCCCCCCCCCTCTGAGAGTAGCACATCCCTCTAAAGGAATGTCTCTGCACAGCCAAATGAAGTGTGACTGTAGCTCATGCAAGCACATTTGCAAAAATACTAATCTAGCAGCAAATGCACGTATATTGCAGGAAGGCCCTCTGCATGGAGCATCACCTCTAGGATAGCTCTCCTGAGGATCCAGGTAAGTATTTTAGCTGCTAGTCCAGATCAAGCTCTGTAGTCAGAGCTATGGTTATAGTTGCTGGCCACTTCACAGCTGGCAGCAAAAGCATCCCAGAGCTCAACCACACCGTCAGGTCATGTCATTACTTAGATACAACCTATACACTTTCTGCACGTGCTTGTCTCTGATTAGTGCATTCAAAGCTTTTTAGCTTGTCTCCAATCTGTTTCTGAACCTTAATTAGGACTTAAACCTGGGGTCCCTTAGAGCTGCTGGGATTCCCATGTGACTTTCCTTCTGGAGGCACAAAAGCATAAAAGTCTGTGATTGTTGTTTCAACATTTTTGTTAATTCAGTGTTAGGCTGGGCTTTCAAAGCTACTGGGAGGAAAGCATGTACTGTTTGTCTACTACAGCTGTCAAGTATATTTACTAAGTAAAAACATAGATGTGTCCTAGCTACAAAAACAATATAAGTATCA
Organism: Nestor notabilis; assembly: GCF_000696875.1. Lineage (NCBI taxonomy): Eukaryota > Metazoa > Chordata > Aves > Psittaciformes > Psittacidae > Nestor > Nestor notabilis. The sequence continues at coordinate 38,674 of NW_009943223.1, forward strand.
TATTTGGAAGGCCATGCATATGGTCATGGAGCCATGGAATCAACCAGGTTGGAAAAAACCTTAACAATCATCAGGTCCAACCATTCCCCAGCACTGTCAAGGCCACCACCAACCCATGTCATTAAGGCCCTGGGCAGCCTGTTCCAATGCCTGACCACCCACTGGGGGAATTGTTCCTAATATCCAGCCTAAGGCTCTCCTGGTGCAGCTTGAGGCCACTTCCTCTTGTTGTATCCCTTCTTCCCTGGGACAAAAACCAGCCACCTCCTGGCTCCATCCTCCTTTCAGGCAGTTGTAGAGAGCGATAAGGTTCCCCTGAGCCTTCTCTTCTCCAGACTAAACCCCCCAGGTCTCTCAGCTGTTCCTCATCACACTTGTGCTCCAGGCCAGTTATAGTTGGAAGCAGTTGTTAGGAGAAAAGAGAGCATTGGGCATTGGTTAGGTGAAAGGATGTGATCAATCTAATCCAGTCACTGCTCAGGTTAATCAGCAGGTGGGCGGCCTAACAAGGCTGCGGGAGATCCGACTCATGAATGAGAACAGGGAATGGGAATGCCTGCTCCACTGGTTACATGTTCATAGAATCACAGAATCCTGGACTGGCCTGGGTTGGAAGGGACCCCAAGGCCCACCCAGCCCCAATCCGCCACCATGGGCAGGGACACCCCCTAGCAGACCAAGGTGCTCCAAGGCCTGTCCAATCCGGTCCCGAACGCTGCCAGGGATGGGGCAGCCACAGCTTCTCCAGGCACCCTGTGCCAGCGCCTCAGCACCCTCACAGGGAAGAATTTCCTCCTGAGATCTCATCTCATCTCCCCTTTCTGTCAGTTTAAAGCCATTCCCCCTTGTCACATCCCCACAGGCCCTTGTTCTCCCCGCAAGAAATGAAGGGAGATTGCAGGATTTAAGGCAGCCGGAGCGCTCGGCTACTGGCTCAGCCAGCGCAACTCGCACACCGATTCCAAAGCCTTGACTCAGGTGAAGTCATTTGAGGTGTTCTTAGTAACTCCTAAAACACACAAGAACGCGATTGCCACCCACCTTGTTCCACGCTCGTGTGTCCACAGGCATCACCGGTACCAAAACACCAAGACAGGAACTGCCAGTGGAGCTGCTGTTGCCTCCTCCACTGGTAGCTTGTGTTCCATGGGCAGGTGTTGTCTTCCGTTGCCCCCAGTGACGGGTTCTGTGGGGTTCCATGGGCAGATGTTGTCTCCCGTTGCCCCCGGTGCCGGGTTCTGTGGGGTTCCATGGCCTCGCATACCCCGCTCCGCTGCTGCCGCCACCTGCTGGTGAGGTTTTGGGAGTATTATATGAACTGGAAAGAGATTTTTTTGTTTGTTTTATTTATAATCAACTGCCAGCTCTCCAATAATAGCAGTGATTACATCAAAAGTGAAAAAATATGTTCCAGGAGACCAAATTCCTCTGGAGAAAGTGTGGGGAATGGAACAGTTTTCCAAAAAAAAACTCCTCTGATTTTCAAGAGGAACATTGCTAAACTTCTGTTTGAAATAAACTGAAACCCAAAACATCAACCTTAAGCTTTTCAAAATACAGAAAAAATACAGAATCGGTGTATTTCAGCTGCTACAATGTTTGCACAACATCAGCAACAGGATATTCCTTGTGAGAATTAATGTAGCACCTTGTGTGGAAGAAGTCACTGGAGTTTAAGCTACTATAGAAGTAAATTTAAAATTATACTTTTACAAGTACTTTTCTGACTCGTATACCCATAGGCATATGTACTGGTATGCTTAAAATACTGTGACACTTATATACCACTCAGGTTTTGGAAGGCAGATGCAGGGACTGAGACCCTTAGGCTCACTGTAGGAGAAGATCAGGTTTGAGATCATCTCAGGAACCTGAATGTTCACAAGTCTATAGGACCTGATGAAATCCATCCACAGGTCCTGAAGAATCTGGTGGATGAAGTTGCTAAGCCACTGTTCATCTTATTTGAAAAGTCATGGCAGTCAGGTGAAGTTCCCAACAACTGGCAAAAGTTGGGCCAATGCCAACTTCATGAAATTCAACCAAGCCAGGTGCAAGGTCCTACACATGGATCGGGGTAATCCCAGGCACAGCTGCAGGTTGGGCAGAGAAGTGATTCAGAGCAGTCCTGCAGAGAAGGACCTGGGGGTGTTGGTTGCTGAGAAACTGAACATGAGCCCGTAGTGTGCGCTCACAGCTGAGAGAGACTGATCTGAAATCAGAAAACTCACCCCCCCCCATCCCCTGTCTCACAGATTGGTATGAGAAGCTGAGATGGAATTCTACAATCCATTGTCTCAGAGATGGGTGGGAGGAGTTGAGAAAAATGTGGGATCTGAGCATGATATGAATGGTGTGGAATAAGGGGTGGATGCTGTCCCGGGTTTAACTACAGCAGTCTCCTTCTTAGTAGCTGGTGCAGTGCGGTGTTTTTGACTTTCAGTCTGGGAACAACGCTGATAACACCGATGGTTTTAGTTGTTGCCAAGTAATGTTTATTCCGATGAAGGACTTTCTCAGTCTCATGCTCTGCCAGGGAGAAGGGGAAGCCGGGAGGAAGCAGAGACAGGACACCTGACCCAAACTAGCCAAAGAGGTATTCCATACCACAGCACGTCATGCCCAGTATAGAAACTGGGGGGAGTCACCTGAAAGGCCCAGATTGCTGCTGGGGTTGGGCTGGGTATTGGTCGGCGGGAGGTGAGCCTCTCCCTTTGTAATTTCTGTTATCATTATTATTATTGGTGGTAGCAGCAGTGGTTTGTATTATACCTTAGTTACTGGACCACTCTTATCTCAAGCCCTGGGAGTTACATTCTTTTGATTCTCCTCCCCATCCCTCCCGGACTGGGAGAAGGAAGAAGGAAGGGAGTGAGGGAGCGGTTGCATGGTTCTGAGTGTACAGGCTGGGCTTAAACCAGGACAGTTCTTTGTCCAATGTCCATTGCCTGGGATAAAGGTGTGAAAGGGCTGAAATGGGACTTCACCCTTCACTGCCTGAGGGAAGAGTGGGAAAGAGCTGAGATAAGTCTCTTCAGTCCATTATCTCGAGGATTGGTCTGAGGAATTGCTGTCCATTATCCCAAGAATTGCTGCAGTTGAAGAACTGGCTGCAAGACCAGGGAAACTGGTCCACCAGGAACCTGTAATACATGAGGCGAAGAACAGAGATTCTCCCCCCAACTCATTATAAAAGGGGGAAAAAGTAATTGCCAAAGAATACATTGCCATGAGGACTACTCCATTGGGACTACTAGGACACACTTCACAGAGCATCTTCAAGGGGACAAATACCAGAAGGACACCTCCACAAGGACACCCACCTCTGATGGACACTCTGCTCCGATACCAACTAGAAACCCTGAAGGACTCCCATCACCTCCAACAACAATGACAGATCCCCAGGACACGGGGGGTGGCTATCCACATGGCTGGATCCATGGTGGTGACTATCTCTCTCTCTCTCTGCACCCTGAATTCTTGCTTCATTTTCTACCTTTTTCCAATCTATCCTATCGCTATTCCCTCTATTACAATAATTTCCCTTTTTAATTGTAATTGTCTTTTTGTAATAAATCAACTGATCGATTACAGTACTTCACCTTGTTTGCATCTTAATTTCACTCTTGGGATCATGAATGAGACAGGGTCTGGCACTGGGGTTTTCTCCAATCGGACCCTGACAGCAGTCCAGAAAGCCAACTGTACCCTGGGCCGCATCGAAAGAAGCATGACCAGCAGGTCGAAGGAGGTGATCCTGCTCCTCTACTCTGCTCTCATGAGACCTCACTTGGAGTATTGCATACAGTTCTGGTGTCCTCAACATAAAAAAGACTAGAGCTGTTAGAGCAAGTCTAAAGGATGGCCACGAGGATGATAAAGGGGCTGGAGCACCTCCTGTACGAAGACAGGCTGAGAAAGGTGGGGCTGTTCCGGCTGGGAAAGAGACGACT
>NW_009943223.1:42697-54136 GCF_000696875.1 Nestor notabilis
AGGGACTGTAGTGGTAGGACAAGGGTTAATCGGTTCAGACTTAAACAGGGGAAGTTTAAGTTGGATATAATGAGGGTGGTGAGGCACTGGAACAGTTTGCCCAAGTAAGTGGTAAAAGCTCCATTCCTGGCAGTGTTCAAGGCCAAGCTGGACACAGCCTTGGGCTCCACAGTCTGGAGTGAGGTGTCCCTGTCCATGGCACGGGCGTTGGAACTAGATGATCTTAAGGTTCTTTCCAAACCTAACCATTCTATGATTCTATGATAAAATATCTCAGAAATGTCCAAAAAATATACTTAAAGAATGATTGTGTAATAGAGCAGCTTCCAGTAAAAAATATATGACTCTAATGCAAACCATGTCTGAAAAAAACATGAGTGACTCTGCAAAGTGCCAGGGTGTTAGTATTGAATGGGTACAACAGCCACCTGCATCATTTATAGTAAAATACTGCCATGAAGAGTGGCATGTTGCAATACAACAAAAATACAGCAACACAAAGAAAAAGGGGTTTGGGTAAAAAATGTCAAAGCCCTGAGTGCACAGATGGGCCTTAACTGCCCTGAGCATCCTCACCTGGGGGCTCCTTTGCAGGGGACTCATATAAACTTGGGCTGGGTCTGAGTCTAACCTTGTTCTTGATGGGCTGGGTGATGTTTCTCCTATGTGTGGTGATCCATAGGCTGTTACTAGTGCTGTAGAATAGTGCTGTGTTGGTGGGGCTGTTGGTCTGTGTTTCAGCTCCTGAGGGAACAGCCCTGTTTTTGCTGTTTCCTCATGTATAGGCACTGCTTTAACCTTCGTTTTTGCTTTGTGTGGTTTTTTTTGGTTTTGTTTTGTTTTTTGGTGTTTTTTTTTTTAATATATATGAAGCACAGTATTAAGGGATGTTTGAACTGACCGTATGTTCAGACACTCCTGAAGCTGTACGGTAAAAATAATAGTTGCCTACTTTCAACAGGTTAATTTCCGTACATGAAACGTACAGGTGATAACTGCTTTCTATCAGGAAGCGAAGCCTATAAAAGCAGAGGAGGGTTTACATATCTTTGAAAGAGTGGAAAAATAACTTTGCATGAATCAGAAAAGATAGCAATAGTTGCTATAAAGTTTAATGTAATTTATGCAGGAGAAGATTTACAGTTGCTCGCTGTAGGCTATCAGGCACAAGGGAGTATGCAAATGAGCAGATTTAAAAAGCAGCCTTTGCCCTGTTTCTAAGGACTAAACTAACTTTTTTTGGGAATGATGTGAGCCATAGTGGCTAAATACTGCTTGTATTTCTTTTACAAGCTATTAAAAGGTTTTCTTAAGCTATCTATAGTGCTAAAATTAAAATAGTCTTATCTGATATATGCTAAAGCTTATATTCATTGAAGGACAGGTTATAATAAAGATAACTTTGATAAATGTAATCCTTAGCTAATGGCCTTCTCGGGGAAAAGAAGAAAAAGCTGAAAGCTTATTTCAGTGCCCCAGCTCAGATCTCAATTGTGTGGTTACTATCTTGACTTCCACAGGTACTTGATCAAGGAAATTTCCTCTGAAAAAGGTATGCTATTTTAGAAACCAAGAATTCTTGAGTGTTAAATGATAACAGAAGGATGGCTATGGGTTACTTTTGCCAGTAACTTCATATTCTGAGATTTATCTGTGTGCATCTCATGTTAGAAATTGGACTACTTCTTTTTACTGCTCTGTTTATTAAAGCTTAAAGGATGACATGCCCTTCCCCTTCCAGTGGAGTAGGGGAACTGCTTTTTTATGTGTAAGCAGGCTTGGATAGACCACAAGAAATGGTTAGGTATTGACTGTGAATTCTAGGTCCCAAATTAGATGCCTTTAATTCTACACAAAGGTTGGAAATATGTGAAATTTGGGATGATGAGTTATTTTGTTCAAATAGTGCGTTAGGCAATACCTGGTGCCTTTATCACATCTCTGCTTTTGAATATTGATTTCATATGCAAGTTGGCATGTTATAGGAAAAGGTGTTTTTTCTAAGTGTTAAAGTAAAACAATATCCATTCTTATGCAGGTTTTCTTTTGATTTAATTCTGCCTTTGTTTTGGCAAATTTGGTCTTGTAAGCTTTTTTGCTTCTGACTTTAAGGCCTTAATAGGACCCTTCTCTTTTCAGAAATGCAAAAGTTGAAAGAAAATTGAAAGTCCTGGCTAAAGACAGTGTAAAAGTACTATGACAAAGTTACAAATTAATTGTCTTGATGTAGTAATTAATGACAGTTTGCTTTGCTGATGTGATATTTTTGTGGAGTGACCCATCCTTAAAGCCCTGTATCCTTCTACCTTGAGTACCTCTCTGGTTCCCCTGCAGACTGCCTGCACCAGGGAGTTCAGCATAGTCTCCATCAGGCATGTCCCTGCCTGGGTTCTACTACCCCATTTTCAGTTTGGTCAGCTACCACTTCATGAATGTAGATTAAGATTTTATTGCTATTTCTTTAACAAATGACACCTCGCATATTACTTTTGAAAGCCCATATCAGCAAGAAGTTGTTATGCTGGATAATTTCTGCAGTGCTGACAGTAGCATCTATACTTTCCCTCCTCACCCCCCAAGGAAATCTACATCTTTAACAGTTGTTTTTACACTGTTGTGATATATAGAACTGGTTTTGCATGCTCTAGGTTATGTGCCAGGTATGTGCCCTGGAGGAAGAGGGATAAAGTGTGGTAGGGAAGAGACCCTGTGGTGGGTTTGAAGAAGAAGGGTGCAGAGGCTGAAAGAGGAGTTAGATGAATGAGCTGCAGGTATGAGCTAGGAGCTGCAGCTTATGCAGAGAATCAGCAGCTGGGCAGGACTCTTAAGAACAGAAAGAACTACCTAGAGATCAAAAGGCACTTAAATGGAGTTTACTACAGCTCAGTCAGTTAATTGAAAGAAAGCCTGGAAGCAAGAAGCTGCGCTGTAAAGACAATGGATAGAAAAGAGTTCCCTGTTAACACTTTTATTTCTGTGCTATCTTCCATAGCTCATGAAATCCTTTTTCTATTTAGAAAATTAATTATCCTAGGCTATGCAGAAATGATCATAGAATAGTTAGGATTGGAAAGGACCTTAAGATCATCTAGTTCTAACCCGCCTGCCATGGACAGGGAAACCCTGTCCCCCAAAGCCTCTATCCAACCTGGTCTTGAACACTGCCAAGGATGGACCATTCACAACTTCCTTGGGCAACCCATTCCAGTGCCTCACCACCCTCATAGTAAAGAAATTCTTCCTTACGTCTAACTTAAACTTCCTCTGTTTAAGTTTGAATGCATTACCCCTTGTCCTATCACTACGGTCCCTAATGAAGAGTCCCTCTCCAGCATCCCTGTAGGCCCTTCAGATACTGGAAGGCTGCTATGAGGTCTCCATGCAGCCTTCTCTTCTTCAGGCTGAACAGCCCCAACTTTCTCAGCCTGTCTTCATACAGGAGGTGCTCCAGCCCCCTTATCCTCATGGCCCTCCTCTGGACTTGCTCTAATGGCTCCAGTCCTTTTTATGTTGAGGACACCAGAACTGTACGCAATACTCCAAGTGAGGTCTCACGAGAGCAGAGTAGAGGAGCACGATCACCTCCTTCAACCAGCTGATCATGCTGCTTTCGATGAGGCCCAGGATACGGTTGGCTTTCTGGGCTGTGAGTGCACACTGAAGCTGGCTCATGTCAAGCTTCTCATCAACCACCATCCTCAAGTCCTTCTCCACAGGGCTGCTTTGAATCTCTTCTCTGCCCAACCTGTAGCTGTGCCTGGGATTGCCCCGACCCAGGTGTAGGACCTTGCACTTGGCTTGGTTCAACTTCATAAGGTTGGCATTGGCCACCTCACAAGCATGTCCAGGTCCCTCTGGATGGCATCCCTTCCCTCCAGCATATCAACTGAGCCACACAGCTTGGTGTTGTTGGCAAACTTGCTGAGGGCACACTCAATCCCACTGTCCATGTTGCTGACAAAAGATGTTGAACAAGATCAGTTGTCACACTGTCCAGCCTTTTAGATAATCCAGACCTTTTGATCTTGGTTAGGTTGTTGTAGCAGACCATCTTAACAGATTAATTTCAAAGGGTTGCTCAAATTTGCTTCCATTATAGCTACTGCTATCACAAAGGTTAAATCCTGGCCTACCTGTGCCCCAGTTTCGGAGTCAGGCTTCCTTCCAATGATGTCCTGTGTGCAGGCAGGGAGAGGACTGTGGTCTGAGCCAGCAGTACCCCTGCTCTAGATGATCCAAGGTCTTGGACTCTCAGGTGCAGTGTTAAGTATACTTTTCCCACAGCCAGGTGGTCACTGAACTGTACAGTCTGGACCAGTATAGCATGTTGCCTGTGTACTAACAATAGGTGTAACTAAACTTACCAAAACCCAACAGCTTTAAATAAGGTAAAGTCAACTTGGTAAGATACCCAGAACCATGAAGACGGGTACAGGAGGATCAGCTGTGTACAAGAAGTGTATGAGGGGACTGCATTTTGATTCCCTGTCAGCAAAGGTTCTAAATACTGAATTACATGTTTAACTGATTATACTTTTGAGCTAATCAGATTTATTTGCTGATTCCTCACAATCTCTGCTATGCAAAATTGACCAAACACAAGGAATAAAAGTAAAGCAATATACTTGCTAAGAAAGAAGCATGTGTAACTTCACATATGTTTAAAACCAGTAAAGCTTTTAATTTAGATGAGGGGGAGGGTGGGTATCTGAAGCCTGGCCTTTGCTGTGTCTCAGGCTGTGTTCTTTAAGAAATGTTACCTCAGTCTACTGTAGTTTTATGTTCTGAGTACCTGTTCTGATGGCCATTTCATTTGACATGAACAAAAGTAATGAGACAAAATGCCATGAATGTTATACTGAACTCAGAAGGGCAAGAAATCATTTACACAGGACAGATGTGTGTTCTTAATTCTCTGTGTAGTGTAACATTATACACTTAGCAATACTAACTTGTAGTTTGGTGATCTTTAAAGATGATTATTGTGCTTGTATAAAACCACTGAAATATTTGTGTTGGATGTTCATAGGCTATGGTTTAAGAATCCAAGGTTTTTCCATTTAAATTTCCTCATCTTTGTGATGTGTAATTCAGAATACTATTAAACACTTTTGCACTCTTTTTCTTTTGTTGAAGACTTGAATATGTTCCTTTATGTTAAAAAGAAGGCAAAAGAACAAGGTAATTATGTTCAAACCTGTTTTCTTAAGCTGTTTTAAACAGGAAAGAATAGCTTCATTCCTTTGCATTACTTGGTGTCACGTTTTAACCTCAGCTGGCAACTGAGCACCCACACCTAGTCGCTCATTCCCCCTGCACAGCAGGATGGGGAGAGAATGGGAGGAGTAAAAAAGAACTCCTGGGCTGAGATAAAGACAGTCTATCATGTAAAGCAAAATCCATGCAAACAAGCAAAGCAGAACAAGGACTTCATTCCCTGATTCCCATGGTCAGGCAGGTGTTCAGCCATCCCCAGGACAGCAGGGCTCCATCATGTCTAATGGTTACTTGGGAAGACAAATGCCATCACTCTGAATGTCTCCCTCTGGCCCTTCCTTCTTCCCACAGCTCCATATGCTGGGCTTGACCCCATATGGTATGGAACATCCCTTTCGTCAGTTGGGGTCAGCTGTCTCAGCTGTGTCCCCTCCCAGCTCCTTGTGCCCCCCATCCTGCTCGCTATTGGGGTGGGGTCAAAAACAGAAAAGGCCTTGGCTCTGTGTAAGCTCAGCTCAGCAGTAATGAAAACATCCCTGTGTTATCAGCACTGTTTGTAGCACGAATCCAAAACACAGAAAATGAACTCTACCCCTGCCAGAACCAGCACTGGTTTCCTTACAATGACCTGTCACAGTCAACAAAGCAAACTGAAGTGGACAAGGATTGTACTTTTGTAACATACTTGTAATATAGCCTTGTGGTAAGCTGTTAAAAAAAATTACTATCCAAATCTAGAGAAGCTATTATGCAGTTAATGTTCTGCATTTAGAATTGTACAGATTTAAATGCTATATGCACGTATCAAAAAATGGCCTAACTTTTCCTTAGTTTGAGGTAATTCTATAGTCTACTAATGAGAGAAAGTTGTAAATCTGTACTTTTACCCTGAAACACAACATGGTAACATTTTTAGGAGGAGAAAAAAAGAGGGTTTTTCATATTCATAGGAACAAACCAAATGTAGCAAAGAGCTTTGTATTTATATTTATGTGTAAGAGCTGTATACACAGGTGAAAAATAATGGAGCAGAGGGCATAGTTAGTGCTTTGTGAATTGCGTGTAGAAAACATTTGGTGTGTGAAAAACATTTAGTTTCACACTGCACTGTGGAAAAAGCTGTGTGCTTTGTGTTTCTCATGTTTTGTCTTCCTCCCAACAATGCTCGTTCCTATTCAACCTACTTGGTCCATTAACTGACTTCAGTGGAGGAAAACTTGTGGGGGTTTTTTGGTTTTGTTTTGGTTTTGTTTTTTTTTTTCCAGATGTAGGTCTAAAGAACAATATTTCTACAAAGACTAAAAAGTCAAAGTGTAGCTAGCTTACAAGCTGTTCTGGTTCCTAGATGTTTATACTGGGTTTTCATACATCACCCTACTGTCTGAATGCAAGGACCTTTTGGACTGAAGCTTTCCACTTCATGACAGTGGGTAGCCAGCCATAAAGCCAAGCTATTAGAGACCATGACACTCTGTAAGAACAATTCTTACAAACTAGGGAGAGAAAAATCCTGCCTCTTGAGAATTGCAAAGGGAAAAAATAAAACAGAGGGAACAGTTCAGAACTTCCCAGACGAAGAGGAATATTGGTGAGTGGGTAAATCCTGTTTACTACCCAGTACATGATAGAAGGTATAATAGCTAGGGCAGGCTGATGGGATCAGGAGAGTTTTGGGGAAGAGTTCTTAGGCAGTTGAGTCTGTGCCAGTTACAATTTCAAGGCAAACCCAGAAATGTCACAGTGGTTGGTCGAGTCACAATTTATCTTTCTATGTGTGGTGTGTTGACCCTGGCTGGATGCCTGGTGCCCACCAAAGCTGCCCTATCGCTCCCCTCCTCAGCTGGGCAGGGGAGAGAGAGAAGATATTTCAAAAGGATTGTGGGCTGAGATAAGGACAGGGAGAGATCACTCACCAGTTATCATCATGGGTAAAACAGACACAACATGGGGAAATTATTTGAATTTGTTACCAATCAAATCACAGTAGGACAATGATAAATAAACCCAAATTGTAAAACCTCTTCTCCCCACCACTCTCTTCTTCCCAGGATCAACTTCACTCCTGATTTTCACTACCACTTCCCCCTGCTTTCCACCAGTGCAGGGTGTGGAATAATTATTGAATATATTTAAAGGTGTAGCATTGTTCACACATAAAGGAAAAATGGACTTTCAGGATAAGATGCAGCTGCACCTGGCATGCCAGGAATTCACTCCACAGCGGTTCCCATAGCAACATTGCTTGATGGAGAATGGGGTGGAGTGGAGATCCTGCAGCCAAGCTCTGTCCTAACACCAGCAGATATGGGAACTAGGTGGTACTTGAAACTGATAAGCTGCCTACTTGCTGCACTTAGCCAACAGTCTGACATCCTTTGACAAAATGCTGTCCTTTTTGTGAACTTAGCTTCATTTTAATGCATTTAAATGCAAAAACACACCTCCATCTCCAATGCTACCCGCCTCCAAAGTGAGACCACCCCTCATTGAGCATGCTCTTTAAATTTCTTGTGCTATATACCTTTAAAAGTGAAGCGAGAGAATTTTATACCAATAACAATAAAGGTATGTATGACTAGAGTCACTCAAGCTCCACCTTAGAAGTGAAAAATAGTATAAAAGTGGCCCAAAAAGTGGGGGGCATTAGGGAAGACACCATGGTGGACGAGTCGAGGAAAATTCCATCAACAGATTACCCCCGACTCCTGGGACCGGTCGATGGGCTGGACCTTTCTTCCCCTGCATAGGGACGCCTGTGGGTAAGACTTGCACTGTATTCAGTGCTTCCCCGGGAAAATTAGGAACCTCTATATAGAGTTACTTTTTTTACTTTTATACTTTAAGCCCGGCTGTGTTATTCATAACTTTGTCACGCGTTTGTATATTCTACTATTTGCACGTGCTTTTGCAGACAGTGTATTTATCACCAGCAATCCACAAGAACCTGTATCTGTTGCTTTAATAAACTGCACTGTTTAAGTAGCTAGTCGTAAATCTCTCATTGAAGGTGACCAGGTGGCCGTGTTAGTTCGTGAGCACAATTAGACTGAAGGTGCAGTGCACTATTAGTGCATCCGGAATCGTGATTATTCAATATATTGAATGTGACCAGACTGATAGTGGTAAAGTGTCCCATAGTACCTCTGAACGCAACACAGGGGGATCAGGAAGGGGAGCTGAAGTCAGTTCATAGCACACCATCTCTGCTGGTCCTTCCTCCTCAGGGGGAGGACTCCTCACACTCTTCCCCTGCTCTGGCATGGGGTTCCTCCCACAGGAATCAGTCCTCCATGAACTTCTTCAAAATGGGACTTTCCCATGGGCTGCAGTTCTTTATGAACTGCTCCAGTATAGGTCCCTTCCACAGGGTGCAGCCCTTCAGGAACAGGCTGCTTCAGTGTGGGTCCCTCAACAGGGTGCAGTCCTTCAGGAACAAACTGCTCCAGTGTGGGTTCCTTCCATGGGGTCAAAAGTCCTGCAGCAAACCTGATCCATGTGGGCTCTTCTCTCCACAGGATCGCAAGTCTTGCCAGGAGCCTGCTCCAGAGAGGGATTCCTACAGGGTCACAGCTTCCTGTGGGATCCTCCACAGGCTGCAGGTGGATATCTGCTCCACTATGGACTTCCATGGGCTGCAGAACCTTGGGCCAGTTCTAACCAAATTTGACAAGAATTGAAAATACTTTTTAGCTGTTATAAGCTTTACTAAAACAAATGTCTGACAGATGGTGACAGATGGGAGAAACCTCAGGTGCAGGAAAAGCTGTGAGTTTAACCACAGTGCAAGAAAATGCATGGAGGAGATGGCATGTCAGGTTTCAACACTGAGACTGCTCACACAGTATTTTATCTAAACAACTTGTAATTTAGACGAAAGCAGAAATATGAGTGGCTGATAATGCAATAAAGGTAAGAGAGCATAGATTAGGCTCCTTTAGCATGGACACCGACTGAGGCATGTGGGCACTGATGAATTTCCTTTACCTTCAGCAAAATATTGCATCTTTAAAAAGAGCTCTCTTGCCTAGAGGACACTAACTGTCCCAGTATGAGTGCCCAGCCACATTACTTCAAGCAACTCTGCTTTTCAGTCTGTTTTTTTCCTATAGTAGGTATCAAGGCCTCTTTGATTGAGTCTACAAAAGATGTCAAGTGAGAAATACATTCCTCCTACCTACCTTCCGTGACCACGTGTTTTTTATAAGCTCTTCAAGGAGCTCCAAACCCACAACCAAACACCCCTTTCTCTTCTACTTAAAAAAGAAAAAAAAAAGCATGCAATCAAGTGCCCTGGAGGACTGCATGCAACTAAGCGATATGTGTATTTTGACTGGATTAAATAGCATATTTCATTGGCTGAAAAATTTTGGGTAAAGCAAATTTAGGCATTGCTGACTCTATTATGATGTAGCAAGTAGATCTGTTTTCTTACTGAAATTCTATCATTTCCGTCCACAGAAGAATTATCAAAGACAGCTGCCCTTTATTTCCTCATATCATATGTATGATTCCTTTTCAAAAGACAAAAGGAAAAGTGGCTATTTATGAAAGAAAAATCTACCCTAGGAAAGATACATATTTCTTTCTGTAGTTAGTTGTACTTTTTTTCTTTCCCTCCAGTCCATTAGGTACTCATGATCTGCGTGTTGTTTACATGGTATCTTGATATATTCCGATACTCTAAAAAGTCTCAGGATTCAACACAACTGCAGTTTGAGTCTTTTCAAGTTCCCCCAGGACTTTTTCCCTACTTGAGATTATAACCATCAAGAAAATAACCTGGAGAGCAGGGAGGAGTAGAGGGTTTGTTTGTTTCTGGTTTAGAAAAAAATATCTTTGCATTTCTCCCAGCTGGTTCACATCACTCATTTAAAAACCTAAAAAATTAATCCCATCTTTATTTGTTTCATGTTATACAGAAACAATTTTAGAAATCTGAGCAGGGCTCATGCCCATACCCCAAATGAATTGTCCATATTTAGTTCAGTTTTGCACTGGAGCAGAGCTATTTCATCTATCTCTGCTCTTCAGTAACCTCTACTTTTCAGAGTCCAGTATTATAATATATATTGCACATGTAATTCACTATATATAATATACAACATATTTACAATATATACACTATATGCCAAGCAATGGGGGGAGGAGAGAAATCCAAACCTTGATATATCCAGGAATATTAGATAAGGTACAGAGGCAATAATATTTTCCTTCAAATTTATTAAGAAAAGTCAATATATTGTTGTGTTCTCTTTTCCAGCAATGTCCTTCACAGCCAAGACTGTTTCTTGCTTGCTTTCTTTTCCTCTGTTATTGGACTTAGGCTTTCTCTTTCTACTGGGGTAGAGAAATTTGAACAAGTCTAACACTTGTTCCAAAAGGGACAGGCCCATAATATCTGAGGAAAGAAGCATTTTACTGGCTCCAAATCTTGTTTGTAAGAACAGGATGCAGTATGACAAACAACAGCTCCAACCATAAATAACAAACATAATTTAGGTTACTGCATGATAGCACAATATTCATCAATAGATAAATTGTCAGTTTAAGAATTTGCTAAATGAGTAGAATCAGTCCGCATGTTGAATTACCATATCCTGTCCTTTATCCAGTGTGTAAGTAGGCAGAAAATCAGATAGTTTTTTTTTTAACTTAAGAACTTAGTGATGTAAAAGAAAACACATTATCCAGAGACCAGTTACTTATTGCTGTATACAATCACAGAATATCTCAAGTTGGAAGGGACTGATAAGGATTACCAAGTCCAACTTCCTGCTCCCTAAGGACTATGTAAAACTAAATCATATGACTAAAAGAGTTGTCCAGGCACTCTTTTAAATGACAGGCTTGGTGTTGTGACCACTTCCCTGGGGACCCTGTTCCAGTGACCAACCACCCTCTCAGTGAAGAACCTTTTCCTAATGTCCAACCTGAACTTCCCCTGGTGCAGCTTCATTCCATTTCCTTTGTGTCCTATCACTGGTCACCACAGAGATAAGATCAGCACCTCTCCCTCCACTGCCCCCCTTCAGGAAGCTGTAGACTGTGATGAGGTCACCCCGCAGCCTTCTCTTTTCCAAGCTGAACAACACACCAGACCTCAGCTTGCTCCTCATAAATCTTGTCCTTGAGGCCTTTCACCACCTTGGTCACTCTGCTCTGGACACGCTTCTTGATGGGTTTTACTTTACTATTGTCGTGGTTTAAACCCAGCCGGCAACT
>NW_009943224.1:0-324 GCF_000696875.1 Nestor notabilis
CCAGCTGACAAAAGGAGACGTGTTGGAACTTCTCAGCCATAAACCTTGGGGAAAGTAAGATAAGGATAAGAGCTGGCTACTCTCAGCAGGACTCCCAGCACCGTCTAGGTGATAAAAGGAGACTATTGGAGCTTGTTAGTCGTAAAACCTTGGAAAAGTGAGATAAACACAGGCCCAGCTTGTTCATCAATCACGGGCTGGAAAGGTTGCGAAAGAAGAAAGAAGCCGACCTTAATTAGAAGAACTAACTCTTTGTATAAGAAAAGGATGTTACTAGGGGAGGTGTGAATGCCTGACTAGTAGTTTATCTTATGTTAGCCAATC
>NW_009943224.1:915-9663 GCF_000696875.1 Nestor notabilis
TAATGTAGTAGCTGCATGGTCCCAAGTTGCCGGCTTGGCTTAACCCACTACAGTAGAGTATGGAAGAGTGGATCTCCTTGCTGATTTCACTCAATTTTAGATGAGGTTGGTCAGGAAATGCTACCCATATAATGCATAATTTTGGGCCTTGAAGGCTTGCAGGACAGTTCAGAAAGTGTCAATACATGTTTCATTTAGTTTTGGTGAGGTTTTGCTGTCTTCATTAAGAGCATTGCAGCTCAGTTCTCACACACTTGTTGGTCATCTTTACTAGGGACACATAGGATTGGAAGACTTCTTCCCATGTCAGGGTAGTGGGTTTGTGCTTTAAGACTGAACATATCACCAATCTCATCTGAACATTACGTGAACAATATTTTAATATCCTAAATGTTTCTAGCTAACAGGCAAGAAAATTCTTGGGTAGCTGACTTGAAACAAAGATGAAGAAATAGGTCTGCCTTTGTTGCATCTTCACATTTAAGTACATAAAGAGCTTTTGCTCCATCTCAGTAGGCACACGTTTCGTTTTTTTTTCCCATGCAAAATGCTTAAAAATTTCTACAGATTGTCAAAAGATTGTGTAAATGTTCTGTGCTGCTTGAAGCCTCTAATTTAAGTGAATGTTTGAACTTAGATAAATTTTAAACAGAAGCCAAGGCTACATACTAATCCCATTAACTTCAAATGAGTTAACTTTCTTTGCATTTTTCCCTCTTATGCGTTAGATTAATTTCCCAGCTTTCAGTTTCAGCAGTAAGTCAGTAACACAGTAAACAAACTCCATGCAAATAATTTTAAGGAAGAAGTGAACAGGAGACAGAATCAAGAATTGGCATTCAACCTGTTTGACCTCCATGGTACATCTGAAGTTCAGCCTCCAGGTAGAAGACCTTCTACTACAATGTTTGCTGCGAGCAGATCCAGGTTATGTATTATTTATTTGCTTATGAGAGATTAAGTCCCCAGAAGGCATTCCTCCAAGACTGTAGCTAACAGCAGAAGTCTTCTAAAATTATTTATCTTGGGCAAATTCATGAATACACTTGTGTAGGATCAGTACTTTTGAAGCTCAGTCTAAACCACAACATACACCTATTCATACATCAGGCAGTGCCTGTCACCCATCTTTGTATGAGCTGAAGAAAAGACCCAGGTAATGTAAAACCACAAAATAGAACATAGGCATCTGCTTCACATGTCAGTAATTAATGAGTTTACTTCATAGTGGAAAAATCCGCTCTACATCAAAAGCCACAAAAATCTCATTGAACAAAAAAAGGTGGCTTAGTGCCCTGCAACCACAAGAGAAACTCCAAATGGGCTATCAAAAAGGCTAAAAGCATGAATCCTCACTGCAAGCCTTTATCCCTTGACCTAAGACATTAACTGGTGACCTGTGTAGTGCACATGCTCTGGCTCCCACATAAGACATTCCTTCCAGTCTTTCCACCACCTTTTTTTCTCTCTTCTGGATGCATTGAAGTATCTGAACATCCTTCTTAAACTGTGGGGCCTAGAACTGTGCACAGGACTCAAGGTGAGGCTTTGCTGATGCTAAATAAGGTGTAATAATCACCCTATTGACCATCTGGTTATGCTGTGTTTGATGCACACAGGGATGCGGTTTGCCCTCTTGGCTGCCAGTTCACACTGCTGACTCATGTTCAGCCTCCTGTCAACCAGCATCCCCAGATCCCTTTCTGCAAGGCTGCTCTCCAGCCACTTCCTTACCCAATTTATACTTGTGCCCAGCGTTCCTCTGTCCCAGGTGTAGAATATGGCATTTGGACTTCTTAAATTTCATCCCAGTAATCATTGCCCAATGTTCCCTATCAAGATCCCTACTGCAAGGCCACTTGTCCCTCGAGAGAGTCAACAACACCTCCTGGTTTGGTATCACCAACAAACTTGACAATGGTGCATTCAACTCCTGCATCTAGACCATTGATAAATATATTAAGGAGAGCTGGCCCTAGAATTAAGCCCTGAGGAACACCACTGGTGACCAGTCACCAGCCAGATGTAGCCCCATTCACTACAACCCTTTGAGCTCTGTCCTTCAGCCAGTTCTTCACGCAGCACGCCATGTACATACTCATCTCACAGTTGACAGCTTGTCCAGATGGATGCTATAAGGGACAGTACCAAAAGCCTTACTAAAATCCTGGGTGTCCTTATTGTACAAGGATATCGAATTAGTTTAACAGGACTGTCCCACTGTGAGCCCATGGTGACTGTGCCTGATGATTGCATTGTTCTTTAAATGACTTTCAATAGTACCCAGTATGGTCTTCTCCATCATATATCCACGTACTGAGGTTAGACCAACAGGTCTAGTTCCCCGTGTCTTCCCTCGGTCTCTTCTTGTAAATTGGAATGACACTGGCTAGCTTCCAGCCACCAGGGACCTCCTCAGACTCCCAAGACCTTTGATAGGTGATTGAGAGGGATCCGGCCACAACATCTGCTAGCTCCTTCAGTACTCAGGGATGAATCCCATCAAGTCCCATGGATTTATGAACATTCAGCTGATGCAACTGGTTCCTCACAATTTCAGTGTCCACAAATGGAAAGCCACTGTTCCCACGTTCGTGGTCCTCCGACTCAGAGGAGTGAGCAACCCAAGGTCTATCAGTATCATTAAGGAATGAGGCAAAAAAAAAAAATATTGCATACCTCCACTTTTTCTTCATCCCTATTTGTCAGGTGACTGTCTTCAGCAAATAGTCATCCAGTGTTTTCCTTTGAAAAGTCCCAGAAAGGGTCCTCCTCTTTCTATTAGCATACTTCAGAAAGTCCTTCTTGTCGTCTGACACAGCATTGGACAGTTTCAACTCTAGTCCAGCTTCGGTCTAAGAATACCTCATCCTGCCTCTGTGCAGGAGCTTTGCATGAGGATAGAGAAGGGATTGCTGCTGATCCATAGTCCCTGGAAAGAGGGATTTGCCTTTGGTTTCTATTATATAGTTACTGTTCAGAAGCATCCCAGGACGTACATAAAATGACATAAGTTACAGAGCACGCACTGCATCACTGCTACTCCACGACTTCAACATAGCTGCATCTACATAAACAAAGACAGAACATGACACTAGATACTAGATCTCTGAAAATATTTCCATCATCCTTCCGAAAATTGTTTTTCTATAATTAATTATTTCCCAGAACAAACCCCAGTGAGTACTGGCACAAAATATTTCCTTCTTATCTTCACAGCTCTTCAGTTATTCTCAGTTAAAAGAGAAAATGACAAAACACATGTAACAAAAAAAAAAAAACAAAAAAAAACCACTGGAAAAAATAACAAGGAAAGTTACGGTTTATGATATTTAATCAGAGCTTCTCAGATCTGGGAGTGGAATAGTTTAAGTTACTAACAGTGGACAGAATAAGCAGTTCCATGGTTTTCTCTCTAATCGGGAGTGAGTCACTCAAATAAAAGTCACCTGTGGAATACCAGGATGTAAAGTCTGCACCGATTTCCTTTATAATTATGTTTCCATCATTTTTACAGTAACAGATTCTGGGAATAATATGACCCTCTCACACTTTGGGGCCTTTTATTGTAAAAATAAATTGTAATATTTAATATTGTAAAAATATTTAATTTTTTAAATAAATCCTTTTCTGAAGAATGAGCCGATAACTCAACAAAATTGATGGCACATACTGGACTAACCACACCCCCACAGCATATTTGTCTATGGCTGAAAATAAATGGCACGAGGCTTTCCTTTGACCTGTGCCTCTACATTCTCCTCACCGCAAAGCAAACCTTTCCATTCACAATCACATCAGAATGAAATCTGCCCATAAAATGTGCAGGCATCCCAGCAGTACTGCCAAAACATATGCAATCAACAGGGGACCAAATGCACTATATATAATCTTTGGGCATGACAGGTTACCAAGAAGACGGCAAGTAACAGCCAAAAAGGCAAGCAAAATATGAGGTGGAAAAAGAAAACCACACAAAAAAAAAAGGGTTGTGGGTAGTGACGAAAATTAAGACACAAGAACAGAGGAGATACAAATTGGAAAGATAGAGAAAACCTGTCTGCGTGCCATTAAGGTCACCGTACATGTTGTTATCTTACCTATACTAACAACTTATTGTGGTTCTCGCTTTCCTTCCCCTCCCGTCACTTCTTGTGAGTTATAACTCACTGCTGCACATTCTGTTCCTCCCTGGCAATTTTCAGCCACATTCCCTGGATTCAAGCGGTGAAGGCTACAGAATAAGAAAATAACCCAGCAACCAACCCGCCTCCACACGTACATCTCTCATCCTCCCTTCCGCAGTGCCCTACTTGTAGGAAATTAGTGGTTGCCATCAGAAAACCTTAGAAAAAACAAAGGATGGGAGGTAACTATTTAGAAGGTTTTGCTACAAGACTAAAAGGAGTTCAGCCTTCACCCTCCTGACTGGGTCATTGTATCAACAGCATTGCTCACAGGCAGCAAGGCAAACTGCTGGGTCTCACCTCTTCCTGCCCAACTGCTTTGGGAAGGGAAAAAGACACGCTGTGAATAAAGTGGTCTGAACTTTCTCAGGATGTGGGAAAGCTGAGAGGTTGCTGGAAGCCCAGTCTCTGGAGATTATGGAGCAGAAAGAAAACACAGCCAAGATCAGGATTCAGTGAAAAACTTTCATTCCTACTCTCATGGGACAAAACAATTTTTCTTCCAAGTTAGGGCAGAGAAGTGTTATTCTTAGCACATTTTCTTTTCTGCATTACACTGCCTCAATTATATGTAGCACAAATAAGAAGAGAAAGAAGAGCTACAACTCCACATTAATACCCAAAGAATTTTTCCAGCCTAGACCCATGGGTTCCACACCTGGGTTATGTCACCTCTTCCTTATAGGGAGACTAAGAGCACTTTTCATATTGCATTTTCTTCATTCGTACCTTTTCCTCACAGAAGTATCAATGGACTAAGAATTTCCCTACTGTCTGCAAGGAAAGATTAAAATCTCTGATATGTTACAAAATCAGACATTTTCCTCTTGGAAGACAAGATATCCTGGGCAAACTGGACTCACTGCACACACAGAGGGCTGCTGTGGGGCACAGGGATAGTTGTACTCCAGTAGTTGCTTAGTAGGGGTCCTTTAACACGATCCCAGGCCATGCTGACGTGTCTTCCACTGGGTCTAAATACTTCGCTTCTTAAAGAAGTGAAGTTTGTGATGTGCCTTTTGGGGGTCTGGGCCTTCCTTTTCTTCAGTTTGGGCAGCATGTGTCTTTAGAAAGAGACTGATTGGTTCAAGTCAGGGCAGATTCAGAATCTCTCCTCTGACTGGGATGCTCTCCTCAGTGCTCTGGAGACAAGGATGCAGAGTAGTGCGGGGTTGTTCTCAGCTCTTCCTTTAAGACAATTCCTCGTTACACAAGGTAAGAGAATCTGCAGTAACTCCATTTCTAAATACTTACTGGTTTGGAAATGAAAGGACATTCATAAAAAAAATCCAACCTCTACCTAAAGTCTCAGCACAGCTTATTCAGTTTGTTGTACATTCTAGTCACTGCTCTCTTTCCCCCCACTCTACTGCAGTCTCTTACCTTCAAATAGAGCAGTAAATCAGAGTCCGAAGATGTAGAATATTACATTACTTAATGTTGTTCACAAGTTACCTATTCCTTAACATAAACCATTTTCATAGTAGTTTATAAATGTAAAATAAAGCATTGTGGAACACTTTAACTTAAAGACTTACTAAACCTTGAAATACTTCTCTCACAAAATATTCACTTATTCCACTGAAAGTACCTTCCAGTATTTCAGTGGGAAAGGCAAAAAGTTAAGTGCTTACCCTATTTTTGGAAGAAAAATGTCTGGCAGTGAAGAAGTAATATTTTCTTTTTTGACTTAACATTATTTACACTGTGACAAGCCAAATAAAAATTCTTTATCTTTAAAATAGAATACAGCATATATGTGTATGCCAGCAGAGAAGAATGACTTATAAACATCTCAACTGTACAATATCTGAACTAAGACAGGCAGTGTTTTGGGACAGGGCTGTATTAACAGCCCTACTTCTCCTAAATGCCTGTACAGGGGCAGTCCCCCTTTGAGAATCAGCCCTAAGCTATTTTCTCAAAAAGATATAAATGCCTGTAAATTCTAAACATAGCTCAAAACTTTCTCCTAAGTATTTCATCAGGAAAGGCTAACAGATGCATACCAGTGCAATCAGCTATATATATGAAACACATAACTGTGAAATCTGTCCCTGCCCATGTACTCTGTAATGGAATGGGTTATACAGACGCCATCAAAACAGCCATTCCGCACACAGCAGAAGCAATAAAACAAGGATATTCCATCTGCTTGTGCTATCTCAGGAGTGTTGTAAAACCACTAAGCAGAGGACTTAGAACTTGTGTTAAATGTTTTGTCATATTATCCACATAATACAAATTAGACTGATGGTAAATAAATTACCCCCTCAGATTATCAGACATCAGATTGAAGTTTCTCACCCAAATCTGGCCTGTGCAGCACTAAATGTGCCTGAAGAGTCAGAGTCCAGATCTCACATGAACCTGAACAGCTAAGTCCAGCAGAGCACTGAAAGAATGAACACTTCAGAGTCCCAAAAAGGACTTAATAGGAAACACAAGTGGGAAACCTCAACCTTGAGTGTTAAACAAGGCTGAGTAACTCCTGCAGTCTGATGCTGTAGGTCAGTCACAGGGCTTCACATGGCCTTCATTTCCTTATTGATTTGGAGGGGACAGGACCAGACCATTCTCATCACTATGCTTTCTGTGCTGTCCAAGAAAATATTCTCCAGTGTTACCATTAAAGCCTCATGCATTTTGCTAGTGCTGCTCTCATTGCCACAAAGTGCTTACTCCCGGACCTGTTGGTCCTTCAAGAAAACAAGCCTTACACCAAGTGTATTTCATAGTTACCTTTTGATTTTTTATCCTAGATTGTGCTGTGATAACAGAGGCAGAACAATGCCAACATTTATCACCCCTACAAAAATACCAGTTAGCTGAAATCCCTTGCTGCTTAATATAAATTAAACTTAACACCAGTCATCAGTGGTGAGGGTATACTTCCCTTTTTCTCCACAGTGAAACACCGATTATGTTGCTCAGTCAGACCCACAAGTTGCACGTTCTCTTTTTCTGTGCATCTTCATGGGACAACCATGCGGCCCCACAAGGAAGGAGAAGACATGTCAGTGGGCTCCACATGAGCACCAGGCAGTGCATGCCCAGGGTCTAGGCTCTGTGCAGCTCTTGTGGACAGAGAGTCACCTCCATTTCCCCAGGTCTGTCTACTGGTGCCCAGGTTATTTTCCTTTCCTAGAGGGACAGCCTTCTGCTTTGGAAACAAGGGTGAGCTTTCACCAGCCCTACTTTCACAGTGTGGTTACTGTGACCCAGGAAGATGGTAACACCTTCACGTTGTGAATTCTCATGTATCAGCGCAGGGACCAGTCAGATGGAGAGTGCATTCAGATAAGCAAGAAAATAGCACTCTTCAGGCAAAATCCTTTGCAAAGAACAAAATTGTGACCAGGAAGGGACTTGTCCAGGACTGAGAGGAACGAAAGGTCAGGGAAACCTGAACAGGGAAGGACATAATCAAGAAGAAAGAAGTTAAAAATCAGAAGCACTTTAAGAGTGGGTGAAATCGGGTAGAAATCAGTCATTCTCTCAGTGTTTCCTTACCAAAATACATCAGCTAATAGTCTGTTAACTGTTGCCAGAACAGGCAATCCGATACATACTTCATCTGCCAAGGAGTGACCTGTTTAAACTCAGGTTCAAGTAAGCAGTGGGAAACATCCCACTTCCTTTTGTCAGACTACTACACTCAGCTACATTGTTTTCCAGAAGTGTTTTTACTAAGCCGCAATTACTAAGGAAATCCATTTCCTCTGTTTCGTTAAGGAAACCCAGATTAGCAAGGCTTGGGCTGCGATCTTATTCTTTACTGTCCAGTTCTGTCTGTCCAGCCAGCCACATTTCCCTCTCACAGGCAGACTTACTCCTGTTGTTCCCATTTCCTTTGAGCCACCCCTATGTATCCTGTGGTAGAAGAACCCTTGGTCTCCAGGGGAGATACAGATCCTTTGGGCACATGGACGCTGTACATTGGCTTTCTTCTTTAATATGAGGCTTCAACTCACTACCCACAGGTTTTCCTACCAAGGCAGGGCAGACAGCCTGCCTCAGACTCTGTCCAGGCAGGTACTTTGAAGACAACACATGAAAGCTGCTGGATGTCAGACGGCAGAATTGCCATCTCAGCACTAGGGCTGATGAGCTTTTGGATGCAGTAAGAACACCATGAAGTGAGTTTCTTCTAGGACACAAAATGATCAGTGCACCATTAGGCAGTTGACTGTACAGAAACAAGCTGCAGAAGGCTATGCATGTTTCCAGCTGGATGTCATGAGGTTAGGGCCACCGAAATAGAAACAAAAAACATCCTATTCATGAATGAAAAATCACATGAGGTCCCAGAGAGAAAGCAGCAGGTGAGATATATATATGTATATACAGAAAGTCAATGTTGTTCATCGCATGTGGTCTCAGAAAACTACATTTAAGTACTCTTAGCTTTAAGCTGAAAGTTCTTTAAAGCCTTTCCAGGTGATAAATACTGATCATCAACATGCAAATTCTTGTCCAGTGCTGATTCTGCCAATGACTCTGCTTATCTTAAAGAAAATCCAGACAACCGCCCTCCCCCCCCCCCCCCCATCCCCCTCAC
>NW_009943224.1:9694-10894 GCF_000696875.1 Nestor notabilis
CCCCCATACATCCTCTTAACTTCTAAAATTATCCTGCACTTCCTACCTTGATGTCTTGTTATGCAGCAGACTTTGAGAACAGATGCTGCCATGCTTTCAAAGCAAACAGCATTTTAGTTAGCAGGGCAGCAACCAGGTGATGCAGGAGTGCAGCAGGCAGGCACATGGGATGACATGACAGAGATAAAGTCATCCAGAAAGTCTACTTCTCAGACTTAAAACTGGAAATATGTTGCGTGGAGGCAAAATTCATGGATTGTTAAAGGATGAGAACAGGATACAAGAGAAAACCCAAGCATGCATTTACCACTTCAGAGGCAGCCGGAGCAGCTGTCCCAACCCCAGGCTGGGTGGTACGGCAAGGCAATGACAAAACCCTCAAGGCAGAAAGAAGAAGTCATCCTCATACTGCCATCAGAAGTGATGAGTTTTTGCAAACTCCCCCTTTCCTAGAAGCCCATCCCTGCCTTCTGGGGTTTTGAAGACCCTCTCTTTTCCATCACCATTGATGTGCATGGAAGCTGTGATCTCTAGCAGACACTTTGCCTTCCTGTGTTGTGTGTCAGCACAATTCAAAACTAAGAATAATGGCCAGAGACAAACACATAAAGAGAGGACACAGTTGTAGGAACTAAACAATTCATTGTGACTCGAGAACAAAAGCAAATATCTTGACAGGTTCTGAGAAGCAGGCTGTCAGCCAAAAAAAGCAACCTTTTACAGGTTTTGCAGCAGCCTTGAGTTTTCCCTGAGGAAACCTGCTATCCTGCATTTATCTTTTGTGAGGTTAAGGGTGGTCAATCTACTTTCTCTGAGGTCATCTGACCCTGCTACCATACCTCAGCCCCAGCCTTAACTGCCCCAGCCCTCACTGCTTTCTTCTTGCCCTGCTCTGCCAGCACAACTCACCATGTGAGTGGTGGGCCAAGCAGCACAGCAAGCAGCCTTTCTGCTCTTCTGCCTGCGAAAACCACAGCTGCCCCACACTGCGCTCAGGCCAGCAGTGCTGCTGGCTCACTACCTTCCCTTTGTGCCTGGAGAGGTGACCTGGCTGGCCTCAAAGTGCCAGATTCCCAGAAGAAGAAACTATTAACTTCCACCAGCCAGGTGAGGTACATCGGCAAAGAGACTTTGGGCTTCCAGCCAGCATCTGGCAGGAAGTTCTTCGGAAGCCATCAGTAGTGACCATCTTTTTCCCTA
>NW_009943224.1:10925-18643 GCF_000696875.1 Nestor notabilis
GGGGTTTACGTTGCAATCACAAAACCTCTGGAAATCACTGCCTCTTCTCCTAACCAGCAGAGATCAGACACACAATAAACTGCTGCCTTTCACTGGTATTAGAAGACAGCACATAATCCCATGACGCTCAGCTCCTTTAGGGAGACGGCAGCATTGCCATGTCCTTTTAACTAGATCCGAGTTTCTCACGATCACATCTTTTAAAAAGAAAAACACCAGTTGATGCCATGACAAACAAAAGTTATTGTGGTTTTACAGTTCACCCCAAAAGGTCATACGTCTTAAAGAATACACCAGGTCACTATTGCCTTTCCCAAAGGAACCATTTATGCACTTAAAAGCTCATGTGTGATGCTTCTCTCACCAATTTACAAAAACTCACAGTGTGCTACAAATGAAAGGAATCACGCAGCCTTATGTTCCAAGTTGGTTTATTTGATTTTTTTTTCAGCAAAGGCAAATACAGAAAACAGGTCAGTCAATTCATCGGTAAACATATAACTTTAGTTAAAGAATAATTAAGGAACTAACATGATATACACAGAATACTTCTAAAAATATAAAATGCAATTTTTTGATTGACTGAAGTAAAATGCAACTGCTGTGATCAAAAATATTTCTGTAAATTTATCCCAAAAGTTGTTTTGATCAATTTTTTTAAGCCCAACTTGCAGCGAAGCATTTCTAGTATTACAAGCAAGCAAAAAAAAAAAAAATCCCCAACCACCTCTCCCAAATGAACAGTTGGTGTTTGGATCAATTTTGTTAGTTTATGGGTTTTTTATTAGAAAACATGAAATATAGAAATAAATAAATCATATTGCACCTACAATAGCAAGAGCAAATGTCACCTCTCTCATCCTCAGTAATGCATGCAGGCATATACACACACACAACTTTTTGCCAGGCTCTAGAGAGGCTGCTGCTCTGGAACCAACAGAACATTGGTTCTGAATGCTCAGTCGTAACTCCTGCACCTGCTAAAATCTCTGTTGATTTTTCAGGTTGGCAGTTTGTACCCTCAGTAAACATGTGACATACATAAAAAGCACAATCCAAAACACTGTGCACTTAGTAAGAGGGAATATTTCAGATGCACAAACAGATGTTAATCAAACCCAAAAAGACAAGAGGTTACTGTGGTGATCCCAATACGATGACAAATACTCAGACACAAGGAAGACTGAGAAACACCTTAAACTCAGCAGCAGAACAAAATCACCAGAGGACCCCCACAGACCTCCCATCTGCCTATTCTGTCAGTAAAATGGGCCACAGAGTCGTACGCCCAGAGGTAGGCATGTTTGTAGCAACTTTTGCTCGTGAAGGGGGCATAGAGCCCTGCCAAGGCATTGGGAGGCTATTGTAGTTTAACACCAGCCAGCAACTAAGCACCACACAGCTGCTGCTCACTCCCCTGTGGGATGGGGGAGAGAGTCGGAAGAGTAGCCTCATACTAGATCCTATAAAGAAAATTAACTCTATCCCAGCCAAAACCAGCACAGAGGAAGAGGGCATGCTGAGGCTCCGGCCCCTCACAAATTCGGTATGCTGCAAGGCAGTGCCCAGGAGCACTCTGGTCTCACAAGCACAGGAAGCAGTGGGGTCAGGCAACTGGAGCATAAAGCCTGAGAAGGACCAGATCAGCAGGTCTGAGCAGGCAGTGAGGAGCAGCTGAGGGTGGCCATCAGGGAGAGAAGCTCCAATCCTACCTGGGGCAGGAGCACAGTTAGGTCTCAGTTTGTAAGAGTGGTGCAGTGACTTTTATCTGCTACCAAAATCAGGGCAAAGCAGTAAATTCAACTTCTGTAAGACTCCCCACTGATACCACTACATTCACAGCAGTGACATACAATAGATCGGGGTGTAACATTCCCCACAAAAAGGTCAAAGTCTGGAATAATGGCTTTTGTCCAGCAGAGCAATTTGTCTGTGTTTAAAAAGACACCACTGAAAAGGATGAAGACAGGGGAGCCTATTTGGAACAGTGCATAAAATGACCATCAGAACTATCGACAAACCTAGTCCATGCATTATGACACCCAAGCAAGGAGCAAGGACTGGCTATTAACAGTTGTTCCAGAAAAAAATGAGAGAGAATTACAACAAAATAGAAAGGAAAGGGAAAGAAGCAAAGGCAAAGTGGGGAAAATTCCACCAGGCTTTGCTTCCATCTCCTCCTCAATTACATGTTAAAAAAAATATACAAAATAACTAAACAACACAAAAATCCCCCAACCCAAACATCAACCCCCCAGGATTAGAAAGAAAAACTGGATAAATAAATTACTTAGAACTCTTTTTTTTCCCCCAACTGTGGCTGCTACTGCCTTTAATCTGTCACCTGCTTGGAGCCCTATTACTCTTCCCCAGTAATTTCAGCAGACTTGGTGTGGCTTGAGTCCTGTGATTTTGCATCCAGCAGGAGTTAAGCTGGATAGTTGTTGGCACATTCATACATTCACTGAGGAAAAGGAGTTGGATTAGCTGGATAAGAGAAGGAAAACTTCGGATGTCAGGAAGAGGGTAATGAACGCAGAGTTGCTGCAAGTGAACTTGCAGTCAGATGTTGGTAAAAATTAAACCCCTCTACTCCAAGAGCAATTACACACTGGAAGAGGATCTCCAGAGAGTTTGCAGAGCCTCCATCCATGGACATTTTCAAAACTCCATTGGAAGAAGGCATTTAGCATGCTAGCACATTTTGCAAGCATGGCACAAGCGAAGTAGATTTTGCCTGGCAGCAGAGGAGCACGCTAAATGGTCCCTCTGGTCCTGCTTTTTGTAATTAAGTGTCTAGACTGGGTAGCACACTCTGTGCTATTCTTTTCAACTGAGTGATCCAACTCAGCATCTAGACAGCGTAGTGTATGTGGTGCATTTCTGTTTCACTGCTGTTTATTACCAGCTAGTCAAGTCACTGCTTGTAATGCTAACTTCAGGCTTGTGGGTTGTAATGATGAGGAAGGTGAATGGAAATCTTCTAGGATCCTAAAAAACAAAGAAAAAACAGGAAAAAAGGATGAATCGTGACCACTGTGTTGCTTACTCAGGTCCTGCTGGGTGGTGGTGGGAAAAATGCACAGTGGGAAAACTGGGAAGGAACAGTCACAAAACTGCCCTATGGTGAACAACCATAGGACCTTCCCTGCTGTACAATGAGTAGCAAACCTTCCTACAGTACAAAAAAACAGGCTTCAGCCTGTGTTCCCCCTTGCTCCCTACAGATGTTACCTTGCCTTAAATTTAAGAAACTACCTTATCTTTAACAGCACAGACTCATGGCTGTCACACAGTGTCAATACATACAAGGATCTGTGACTAAACCCAAAATACCTGAAGCCAGCACTGCTCACCTTGAGCGCTGCAGAAGCCTGCGAAGCCACAGGCAGCACTGCTCCCAACCATCAGCACTCACTCCATCCAGCTTGCACTGCACTGACAACAGCCATCCCCAACTTCTCAAAAGGGATACTCTGAGGGATGTTCAGCCCCCTGATATTTTGTTATGCTCAAAAGACAAATAGTCTTAAAACTGGTGGGGAAAAAACAATACCTTTTCCCCTCCCATTTTCTCCTTAAGCAATAGAAATTCCTTTGGGAGCAATTTTATGAGAAAGCCTGAAAACAAGTTATGAAAATGTCATGCTATGTACTATGCAGCACCGTTTTATCTTCAGTGGGGATAAACTACCCAGCTCACCAACATCCCATTCAGAGGCGTTTACCACCAGCAGCAGGGCAGGAGCTGCCTTCAAACCATTTCACCCTGGGAGGACTCCATGTGATCCTGACTTGGCAGTAGCTCCGAAAGACATTAGCAGGGTAGAGGGAAGCACACTACTGAAAAAGCCCAAGTAGTCTATATTACACAGGATACCCATTTACCCATGAATTTCAGTTTATGACCCCTGAAGGAAGACTTGCAGTTACTACAGTACAACCACAACAACAAACTTTTATTCTAAAGTACATTTTGTAAGTAAACCTTTAAGTAAAGGTTACTTAAGTAAACTAATGAAAATAGAGAAGGAGAAACAGAATTACATTGGGAGATTGAAACCAAAGCCTCTTGCCTGGTGATTTCAATCACAAAATTGAAAAATCAGTCCAGCTTACGGTACTCTATAAAACTGCCAGATCTTTTTTGTCTCCCTTTTCCTGAATACGGTCTTCCCACAGTAAAGTTATTCTAAATCACTCTACAGCTCTGATTACAGTAACTAGAGATGTGGTTAAAAAAAGACTGCTAAGCCTTTGCCCCCAGGCTTGCAGTGTCAAGCCTTCAGCCAGCTCACTGGTTATTCTTATTCTGCCCTTTGCTTTCCTGTCACTTTAAAACAGCAGCCAGCCCTCTTCAGAAACAGGGAAGAGATCATCTTGATGTAGATGAAATTTGCCCATTATGCCATAACAGGTATAGTGGAAATTTGCACAGTAGAACAGAAAAAAAAAAAAAAAAAGACATTTCCAAACAAGAGACACATGACACGGCATGACACATTTTCAGAATTAATATTAATCTCTTTATGTACAATCATAGAATAGTTTGGGTTGGAAAGGACCTTAAGATGGTAATATCATATGGGGGGAAAAAAAAAAAAAAAAGAAAAAGAAGAAAGCAAAAGAAAGGCGTCATTCTCCATTTCCTACTAATACAATACCAAATGAATCAATAAAGTTACTACTGTTGTTTTCATTCAACTAAGACCACCAACACCTGTTTAAACAATAGTTAAGATTTTTTAAACAAAAAAGTGAAAAGAAGTTTGTGAGTTTTGGTTTTGTTTTTTTTTTTTTAACTACGTACCTGCTACTAAACCAAACATTTTTTAAAAATTCTGGAAATCACACGCTGCAGAATTCAGACTATGACAGTAAGGTAAGGAACATACAAAAGCCTAAATGGATTTATAAACCGTGAAAAGCAAACCAATGCTCCTGGTTAGTAATACACAATACAGTTGCCTATTACATATATAAATAATCTGATATTTCAGAATATCGTTCTGATGTTTGAGACCCAACTTACAGCACTACCTTTATGTGGCCTTGAAAAAAAAAACCCACCCCAAACTATATGACATCCTTTTCATGTAAAACAGTAAGACAAAAGTTTCCATCTCCTTATCTAATAACCATGCATACAGCCAAAAATATTCTGCAGAGAAAAAACATTTCAGACTTGAGCATGCAAACGATTCTTACTACGGAAGTAAATGAGAAACTGAAACAGCAAGGCATCTATAAAATATGCTATTCTTTGCTTCCTCTCAGCCGCCAGCCATTTTATTTTGATATAATGAAGTCCTATTGTTGGAATGAAAAGGAGAATGAAGGAATGGAAAGTTATTTCATAATGAAATACAAGGACAAATATGAAGCACGGGATAGAAAATGTGTTAATCACACATAGTAAAAGCCTCCCTGTTTGCAACGAAATAGCTTCATTTTTAATAGCCTATTTTTCAACATCTCTTCTTTCTGATGGACAGGACAAGCTCTGAGATATTTCCTACACCACTACCTTCATCCTGTTGGTAGCAAGCAGGATTTCATCATTCCAGACAAAAAGCTCAGCCATGCCCTAGGAGTCCTGAATTCAGCTTTGTGCTTCCCACTACTTCCTCTGTCACTCCTTCACCCAGCTCTTCTCCAAAATGGAAAGCCGGATGAAGAGCATGCAAAACACCAGTTGTCCCTGTCCTTCGCCATGGAAACTGGTAGCACTAAAGTGTGGAAAGCTTGTAAAGAGCAGTCACAGTCTCCCTCTCTACGTTGCAGACTGGAGGGTACTGCCAGGCACGTTTCTGTGAGCAGAAAATTAAGTGACTTCGCAGGGAACAGAAATAGTCTGGAACGAGTGTGTGATTAATCCAGACAACATTTGCACTTTGGTGGCAAAATATTTATGTCTGCAGGAAACCTGACGGGCAGCCTGACAGCAAAATTACCCCTCCGGTGATGTTTTCGTATGAGGTTGAGGGGTATTTTTGTTTGTTTGTTTTTTAATTTCTCCCCTCATTAGCTCTGTTTGGGTCTGTTTGCCTACAGAGTGTTTATGGTGTGGGTTTTTTGTTTGGTTGGGGTTTTTCTTGGATGGGGTTTTTGGTGTACTGTTAAGAAGGATAAAGAATTTATTTGCATCTAAGCAAAACAACTTACATGTATGCCACTGCATTTTTTTGCTATTTTGGGGAATTCAAAATGAGACAAATACAATCTACTCACAAAAAAAGCCACACTTGAGAGGAAACCAAGGCAAATCTAAAATGAGCCTCCCCAGCTGGAAAACAGCAGCCAGAGACCCGTTCTTCTGTGAGCAGCGTGTGTTATATCCATCTGCCTCATGAAAGAGGGAGTTATGTACTGAGTTTATCATCTAAAAAAAGTATTCTGAAAAGTCTCCTAAAACTGAGCTGCTACTATGTTGTTCTCAACTACCTAGTCTCTCACTGTTAAGAAAACCAGCTGTATGTCAAAGCAAATCCACTCAATTAAGCAAAGTCACGCAGATAAGAATTGTCTTAATTTTTAAACCAAAGCTTAGAAACAGAGTGTTCCTCAAATTGAATAAACAGTAGAGGATACTGCTATAATGGGTCTTCCAGAAATAATTCCCATCTTTCCTATAAACAAAGCAATGGAAAATGTGTGCGAGTACTTGTTATTGCTAAGTTTCACAAATGACTGGAATCTCCTGTGTAAGACTTTCATATTTGCCGACCTTTCAGGAGACTTTTGGCCACCAAAATTCAGGTTTCTGATACTTACACATTGTAGCTGATGAGCCAAGTTGCTATTTGCAGCTTAACAGACTTACAATACAAAATCTGTATTATTTCTAGCAACTTCCAAACTTCAAAAAATAATACTCAGGGCATCTTAAATTCCTATTCAGGGTATTAAGCAAGCTGTAGCTGGTATCTATGAGGTATTTGAATCTGGTTTATAGCACTTGTGTAACATTCAAGGTACACTGAAGTTCAGCATCTCTTTGAAATACAGTTAGTTGGCTATATTCAGACACAAACATCTTGAAACAAAGACTTTAATGCTCTTTAATCTAACTTCCACAGAATTCCTACTTGAAATATAATCTGAACGTTTCAGTTTCCAAACAGGAAAAACACACTGGTATGCTGGTGCTTTCTGCAGAATGTTTTTTTTTTTCCTTTGGATCTACTATCTTTTTTTATGTGTGTCTTCAAATTTACTTTGTCCAGGTTCACTTCATCTGCTCAGCTTTTCTTAGGTCACAGCATGTATCCAATTACAAGCTTAAAGATTTTTTTTGTCCTGTTGTTATAGCTTTTCAAACACAAGTATGCTATTTGACCATTTATAAAGCTTTCCACATGGCAAAACATGTATAAGCTAATCAAGAGAGAGCAACATACCAATGCTTAAAAAACCCCAACCAAACAAATAAAAAAATCATGCTGGCCTTTACAACCATTTGTGAAACAGCCTGTCCTCATAGACCACCACAAGCCTCCATAAAACTGTTTACATGGAATTTTATCCTCCTGCAGACTGCTAAGTCCCAAGAACCAACTACAAATCTTTTTAGCTGGCCAGGCTGAAATGCAAGTACTTTGCAAACCTTGAAATACACAAGTGATGCTATGGATAGCATTCAGGTTGAGACATCTATGCAATAGGTAAAAATCAAAGGAATTTATTCTGCTGATGCCAACCTCATGAAGTTTAACCAA
>NW_009943225.1:0-103854 GCF_000696875.1 Nestor notabilis
GGGCGACGCCTGGGGACAGCCAAGCAGGATAGGGCCCTTGGATAACGTGGCCATGGAACTCGGATCCCACTTGCTTCAGGTAGTGAACCCCTTCTCTCTTCTCGTCTTGGAAATCTGGTGTTGCGGTGTGATCAACATCCCACCTCTCCTCTTCCTCTCAGCACCACGAGAGGAAGCTGGGTAAAGCCTTCCTCTTACTCCCGATCCTCACACCGGCTGGGGGGGGAGAAAAAACAAGACACCAACCACTTCAATTATTATATCCCTTCCGCCTCTCCGCCTTTGGTATATAGTAGAGGTTACAGCTTTCCGTGGCACTGATCGGCTTTCTGTGCACACAGTGTCCCCCAGCCGCAAAAGCGATAACCAGACCCCTCCGAGCTACTGAGGATGTCCCGCCGGCAGCCCCCGACCAGTGGCAACAGGGAGCGCGTTTTAGGCTGGAAGGCTGTTGGACACGCGGGAACGGGATCGCCGTTCTCCGCCGATGGCTTAGGAGAGGAAATCCGTGAGGGAGGGCAGGGCTCCCAGGCGGGGGGCGAGCGTCGGGGTGAGATTCCCCGTGGGAGTCAGCACCTGAACATATCGCTGTTCGCAACCCCGCTGATCTGCTCTGGAATTCCTTTGAGTTTCCCCACGCACACGCCGCTGAGTTCCCCCCAACACTCCGCATAGGAGAGTTTAGGAAGTGGTAGCCAGGGAAAAAAGGTAAAATACGTTTAGCTCCATTTATTTATATGTGACCTTCATACAGCAATGGTCCTTCACCCCCGATTTTAAAGACCTAGTAAACCGTAACCATTTAAAGGCTGTTTTTGTTGTAGGAGGTTAATTCCTGGTCACAGAGCTTCAGCTGTTGTAGCTTCTCACTCTGCTGGGGATACAAACCTCAACACAAGCCCCGCTTGGGCTCTGTGGCCGTTCCCCATTCCCCAGGGTCGCGAGCAAGCCGGGAATGCCGGCGGAGCTAAAAAGGTGGCCGGGTGGGCTATACCGGGACCTGGCTGTGCAAGGTCCTCCGGCATTTGAAATTAGTTGTTATGCAGCCCTGCAAAATATCGCCCCTTCTCCTGCGCTTTCGGCAGCGTGATGTGAAGCATACGTTACTGACCACATACAGTCCATGGAAACCGATAAAGTTCAAAGTTACCTCATGTGGAGGTATTCAGAGCCTTGAAAATGTTGTTGTAAGTAGCTGTTGTCCCACCAGCCGTTTCAGAATCACTAGTCTACCTAGAAAATAAATATCTAGCTATATCGTAACTGTTGTCATGCTTGTGCCTCCTCCCTGTCAGCTATTTCACATTCTGGCTGGCATTAAGTGAACTTCAGTAACATTATATGCTAATCACCTGTAATACTCATTTTACAGTTCAGTTATTTCTGAATTATGAATGCTTCACATTTTAATAAACCCACATTTGCCATAAACTTCTTTTAAGGGTTTTTAGAATG
Organism: Nestor notabilis; assembly: GCF_000696875.1. Classification (NCBI taxonomy): domain Eukaryota; kingdom Metazoa; phylum Chordata; class Aves; order Psittaciformes; family Psittacidae; genus Nestor; species Nestor notabilis. The sequence continues at coordinate 1,456 of NW_009943225.1, forward strand.
AAACCTTACATGCAAAGTTTCAGCTTCAACGTGCTTTTCTGCATAGGCAAGTTAGAGACCTACTGCATCATGTAACGCAGTAATGGAAGCATTGACACGATTTTAGTTATGATACTGGGTAGCGCAATTGCAAAATGACTGTTTAAAAGCAAAGTTATGGCTAAAGGTGCAATAATTTATTTCCCATTATAATACTTCTACAAAACTTAATTTATGTTCAAAAAACAAGCAAAAAAAAAAAAAAAAGAAAAAAGAAAATGCAAGGAGTAATCTGTTTTCAATTACATGCTGTAGAATGGTTAGTAGGCCAGAGAATAATTTGGAATATTTTCTTATTGGGGCAGCACTGTAGAAGCATGAAGCATACAGGATTTTACTGCTTCTCTCCTGGTTCTGTAATTTAAACGACAAATTGAAATAGGCATTTGTTTTATCTGTGTACTGTAAAAATTATTTTCTCATCCAAATATATTTTCCAGTAATGTTCCTATGTATGTTAATCAGAGCTTCCTGAACTGGTTAGAGATAATGGATACTTTTTGACTGAGGAAATAAGATACTTCCAAAAAAATGCCTCAAATTGGGCCCTGAAAAGCAAGGTACTCCCAAACTGAAAGTTTGTATGTCCAAATCATGACCAGTTTTGCCTAACCTGTACTATTTGCATCCTATTATTTTTCTTGTATGGATCATATAAAACTTCAAATTAAACTTCAGTTTTTACTCACACAAGTAATAATCACCTTCCAGTCAATATCCCATCAATAAGAATTAGAAGGATTGGATCTCAAGTCTACATTGTGTGTAACCTATCTTTAGTCCAGATTCACAGAGTGTATGGATATACCTTAATGAGCATAAATATCTCTCTTCAAGTGTGATAAGTTTTGAATGCTTATTTATTTTACTCTCTTTTTCTAAGTTCACATAGTTACATAGCAGATAGGCCTCTGTTCAGAGAGCCATTATTGAAAATATAGTCAAAGAAATTTAAAGCATTGCTTGCAGTATCACTAAATATTGCAAATAGTGATAAGCTGTGTCTGCCAATTATACCATAAAAAAATGGCTTGTGTAGTACTAGACTTTCCCTTAAGTACCACATAGCTCAGGATTTGTGCTAAGTACTAAAATAGCTAGAATCAACAGGAGAATGTTAACTTAAAGTGAAGCAGTAAAGCTAGCATCTGCAGGGGGAATGAACTGGGTTTTACAATGTGTGCGTGTGTCACAGTGTTTGTAGGAACAGCATCAGATAAAGGTTTCTGTTCCTTAAATTTTGCTGCTATTTGCTGCTATTGAAGTTGGATGGCAATCTCCCTCCAAAAGACTTCAAAACCTTTTTTCACTGTAAATGGTTTAAACAGAGTGCTTGCTTTTTAACCTACATATTTTGTTTTTCTTTCAGACTTTAGATGGCTTTGTTTTCGTGGTAGCATCAGATGGCAAAATAATGTACATCTCAGAAACAGCATCTGTACATCTTGGTTTATCTCAGGTATGAGTGATTTATACTGTTCATCTATTAAATACAGATATTAGATTTGGAACCTAACACTGGTATGTTGTCATGTATATAATGACATTGTTTTCTAGGTGTATTTGAAGGTTCAACTTTATTCTCTGACAAATGGCCTTACTTAAATATTCAAGTTTCCTTTACTTACAACCACATCATGACTGTCTTTATATCTTTTCTTGTTCATTGTATTTTACTCCTCATTACCTTTAAGAAGGGTAATAAATAATATGATATTGCAAATTGCAGATATACACAGAGCTTGAAATCCAAACCTATTGCCTGCGTGGTAACGCTATACGTCTGAAATAAAGTTTAGAATTCAAGTCTATATGTTTTAGATTGTGTAAGATATTGAGACTTGCTATGAAGTAGAGAGGAAATCTGATGTGGAACATGAGTTTTATGGTATATGTGCTTTAGGAGAAAAAGAAAGGGGGGGGGGCAGATTTATGAGTGTTCACATGGAATTCAGGGTAGTTTTTCCTGAGTTTTTCCAGCTCAGTGGTCTTTTCAGTAAAGCGTTTTATATGGTTGTGATAGAACTCATAAAACTCAGTTTACTACTGTTCTGCACAAGAAGTATAAGGGGGTTTTATTGTGGGTTTTTTTTTTTTTTTTTTTTTTAGAAGGACATTTCTTATTTTTTGCCTTTTTGGGATAGGCACAAGGGCAAATAGCTTGAATTTATTGCAGAGTGCAAGTTTCCATATCTTTGTGCGTAAATGTATTGCACAAATTCATTGGCAGCACCTGACAGAAAGCTTGCCGAAGTCCAATAAAAAAGCTTCTAATTAATTTCACTGGGCCCTGGATGAGACTTGCAAGAAACAAAAGTGTTTCTTCAGAACCCATCATAGCTCAAACACTTCCCCCAAAAAAAAAGTGAAATAAAGACTTGCTAGCAGGGGAAAGGAGGAGATGAAGGTGACAGAGAGCAGGATGTTCTGAAAATGTCTGGGGAATATAACTTGTGGTTCTTCAATAAACAGAGAAGGGTCTGAGTTGTGGAGATTATGTGTGTACTTCAACTTTGGTAGGAAGTAATATTTTTTTAGTTTAGAAAAACTGTGAAGTCCTTTGGATGTGTGTTTGTAATAGTGATATTAGGATTAGTACCTGTGAGAAAAATAGAACTCTAAATACCTAGAAAATGCAAGTATGTAATCTCATAAACACTACTTCTAATGTCAAGTAAAGTCCCTGTTTTTGTAATCTCTTATAGAAAAAGTAATTTGGAGAACCTATATTCTGTGTGGATACTTTTTTTCTGCCAACTTTAAAAAATGTGTCCAGGGAACATTCTTAGTCCAAGCAGTTTGCTCAGCTGCGTCTGTTACAGTATAGTATTAGTTTTTTCATAACATTTAATGCATGTTCAAATTACTTTGAATATTGCTTTGTTTTGGAACAAATTGTCCTATAGAGTGGCTGTGTTTTCTACTCTGAATCAACAGCCTTATTAAGAGTTCTTCTCGCCCTAACTTTTTGAAAAGATCCACCACACTGCTGGTGGCTAGAATAGATTCATTTAGTCAGTACAATTGTTCCAAAGCACCAAGTGTTCCCATCTGTCCTTGCTGAAGTAGAGTCTCATTGTCCCATGCTGCTTGCTGTTTGAAGTGCTAACTGATCTTCCAGGTTTTGTCCTGAAATTGTTTCTTTCTTTTCTTTCCTTTTGAGGAACATCAAATCATCAGATCTTGTAGGTCTCAGTATTATCCAGTGATTTGGTAAAATTAAAGAACTATGGGATCAGTAGGGCACTAAACAGACTTTGCCACGTTCAACGAGAGGGGACTGAAAGCATCATACAGGATTTAGCCATGTTTAGCCCTCATGCCCTTCTGGCTATTTGCACAGACTGAATTCCATGTGCATTGCATATGTAAATACCTATAAATCCTCAGTGCAAGAAGTGCTGAAAATTAGAGGATTTGGTCATATTGCTTATTGAAGTCAGTTTTATAAGGAAAATCACAAATATTTTACTTTAGCGGAGATTTGTAAATGAATGGGCTGTATCCTTGAACTCCCCAGAGAGCTATAGATCAGGAAGGACAGAGGGATGTTAAATTTAAGGACATGTTTTAGACTCTCAAAACACCAAGTTCTCCAGCAGTTTCACAGTACATAGTTTCTGATTTATAAATACAAAACCCCAGCTAAACAAGGCAGTGGGTTTCTCCCCCCGTCCCTTTCCTCAGACTGTTTTATCATCGTACCTCTTCTTGCTGTGTCTCAATGTTCTATTTTTGAAGGGACAATTTTGCTTTAAATAGTACTAGCATTAATACTAGGCTACTCATAAGTACTAGGATATTAAAACATTAACACTACGATATTCCTGTAAGCTTCCCAGGGCTCTAAATGAGTTCTTGTTCCCACTTCTTTGGAAATCACTGGGAGTTTTGCCACTGCCATCAACAAGAATGAGATTGGCCTGTAGGAGCAAATTCTACAAGTCTCTCTCACCAAGTCATAATCCCACACTATATTCTCAACAAGTGCTCTCATAGAGCTCCAGCCAATACAAGCTGAGACCAGAGTGATGATGATTGTAGAAAATCTTTCAGGGTGTGCATAGAAAGGCCCTTTTATTAAATAATTTGACAATTAACTAGTCCATGCACCAATTTCCAGTTAAAGTGCAATTTGTTTAAAAATACGTATTTAAACTAAATTAAAAAAAATCCATTTAAAAATATTTTGCAGGATATCTTTGGAGACCTATAACAGTAGTCTTTATCTTCTAGTTGATCTTGAATTTAACTTCAGCAGAAAGAAATTAGAGCTTCTGAATAACCTTTCACCAGCTGGTGTAGTTAAGCTAGTTTAGAATTCAAAAACAACATTAAGGATTGTTTTTCAGCACTGCTTTGCTCACTTCTGTCTCCAGCATCAGAGAATCAGAAACAATACTGAATAGGCTGCATCTTCACTTGTGGAACTATCACTTAATTTGTGGCTTTGGATTTTGATCTGCTGTTGCTCTCAGCTGTAATGATAAATATGGTAAATACTGATAGTTAGGACCCACTCCTCCGTCGAAATTTAATTGGCCTCAGACTAGTGTTGAACTGACTTACACTGGCTGAGAGTGCCAATTCCTTCTCTCTTTTTTTTCCATGGATAACAAATAGGTTCAAATTCCCCAAATATTTTTTCCCCTTAGGGTCCAAAGACACAGAATGGAGAGGAAAATCCTCTTAGGAAGCAATGGTGAAAGATATATACTTACATATATCTATATCTATATCTATATATCTATATCTTAATTTGAAAGTCTGAAGCTTATTCCAGCCATTTTCCGGGTCCATGAGTAAGCCAACCTTATCTTTGACTTCTGATAAGTCTTGAAATATTTAACCACAAACATCTGAACTTTTCAAAAGTTTATTTTTCTTTCATCAAGTAAGTATATGAAAGGCAAAATATGTAATTATTTGCTCTAGAATCCATCTACTTGGTCCTCTGTGTTTATTATGAATCATTTCTTGGCAGGAAAAAAATGTGCAGCTGAGTTACACATAAAAAACCTCTCAGTAGGAAACAGCGATATTTGGTAGTAAGCAGGTATTTACAGATATTAAAAAGCTGCATCAAGGAAGCTGGTTTAATAAGCCTGAGGTTTATGAATTCAACCATATAATTTATTTTTGTAAGTTTTCAGTGTTTCATTGTAGGCTTTAAAAGAGCATGCATGCACCATGCGTAACAGGAGACTGCGGTCAGCTTCCAAATTATGTATACATATCTTGGTTATTTGACTCTTACGTAGCCCCCATCTCTTCGCTGACGGCTTTATGTTTCCACTCACATTTTTACAGTCAATTTTGGTTTCAGTGTTGTATGTTCACCTCCCGCTGATTTTGCTGGGGTTGCAAATGTATACATCAGAGTAGAAAATATTTCTATGTGTGTAATGAGAAAACTAGTCATTAGTTTAACAAAGCACTTTAGTTCTGAAATTTAGATATAAGCCCTGGAATACAAATTACAGTTTGGATAAAACTGTGACCTTGGGTTCAGTCCATGAATGTTTGGATTTTTTTGGAAGCTGTATTCTCTGACACAACTGTTTTAATTTCAAAGGCAAAACATACACTTCAGCAAAAATCACTATTAGCCATAGATAAAGTAAAAAGAATACGGTGATAAACGATACTCCTTTTGGTTTGAAAATTGACCACAGCCTTACTTTTTTCAATGATCATTTTTTTCCTGTTCTGGTTTACCAAGCATCCAGGCCATTGAAATGTGCGTCACCATTAGAATTATTAGAACCTTTTTTTTTTTTTTTAATTGGGTTTATGTCTCTGTAGGTGATTATGATATTTATGGGAAAGCCATGGACATTCACCATATGTTTTTCCCATGTTGTTAAAAACAAACAGAAGCATTGAGAAGCATGACTCACAGTGAGATTGTATATTCTTCTTCTTCCCCTTCCAGTAAAGTTTGAATATGAGGCGTTACTATAACAGGTCCCCACCTGCTACAGTCCTGAAAAGGAACAGCCAGTGCTTTTTAAAGAGAACTTCTAGAGAAAATTATATAAATGAAGCAAAGTAGATAATCCTTTCCTTTTCCTTTTCTCTTTGATAATCCGTTCCTTTTCCTTTTATCTTTCCCTTTCCCTTTCCTTTCTCCTTTCTCCTCTTCCCTCCTCTCTTCTCCTTTTTCCCCTTCTGTCTCTCTCCTCTCTCTCTCCCTTTCTTTTCTTCCCATCTCTCTTTATCTTTCTTCACATCTTTGTCTTTTTTCTTTCTTTCTTTTTCTCTCCATCTCTCCATTTCAATTTTTTTCCTCATTCTCTCTCTGCCCCCCCTTCCCTTCCCCCTTACATAGTGAAATTTTATTTTGGTTAGACTATCAAATCAGTGTTGGTATTTCTGGTTTTGCAGGGAGGATGTGTTGGAGAGAAGCACTGGGGAATAGGTGGCTAGAAAAAGAAGTTAGTTTGCATAGTCTTGGGAAGAGACATTCCATGAATAATGCAGAAAATGGAACGATGAGAAACATTTTCGGAAAAAGATTGCTTTGTGTGGTAGACAACTTCATTTATTCCAAAGAAAAGGCAACTCACACATCTTAGCAAATCAGTAGGATTGGCTGAGAATAATAGGTTAAATTACTTCACTTCTCAGCTGTCTCTGATCTTGGGGGCCCAAGGCACATCAGGCCACACGGAACAATTGGGCAGCCTGACACTAATTTAAAACACAGGCTCAAAGTGTTGGTTCACTCCTTAAATCAATTCTTGTGTCTATCTGGAGACTTTTGTTGGTGAGTTTTATACGTGGCAAATAGAGTTAGCAAAAAAGACATATGGTGCGCGTCATTCATTTTTTTGTGTAACAGTTATTATGGGTACTACAGCGGGAAAGACAGAAATACATTCTTGTGTGAACAATGTTCAAGTGAGAAGAGGGAATACACAGATATTTAAGACAGATCTAGTCTTTACTGAGCATGTTTGTTTAAAGCAGCAAAGGCTCAATCCAGTGCCCATGAAAATCTATGGAAGTCTGCCTTTTGAATTCACTGGCTACTGTTCTGAGCCCTTCGCACTACCATGGATTGAATGTGGTGGATCATCTTTGAAAACACACAAAGGAATTGTGTGAGTAGTGGTTTGGCTCTGAAATCTCAGCTGCCAGCTGAATGCAGGTGATAGTCTCTGGGAACCTGTAGAAACTTCTTTTTTTTTACATGTCTTTCTTCTCAAGAAACATTAATACCATTCACAGAGATTTTATCCAATTTTGAAGCAATCTAACATTTCGGCAGCTGCTCTAGTTTATCACTTCATTTGCCAGCTCTCCCTAATAGCACCTTTTCTGTATCTGGATCATCACCAGAAATCCCCACAGAAGCCCCTTTAATATTAGTTACTGCTGAAAAAGGAATTAATTTAGTTTAATGTGTATAATTAGGAACATGGTTTTGGTACTTTGAACTTATGTTTTAAGAATGGTGTGTAGTTACCCAGATGTGGTGTATGCAGGTTACTTAAGAACACTTTTGGGATAGGAAAAAAAAAAATCAGCCAGCTGCACTGCTTCATGTGTTACATGTTTCTTCACAGGTGGAGCTTACTGGTAATAGCATTTATGAGTACATACATCCTTCCGATCACGATGAGATGACAGCTGTTCTTACTGCTCACCAGCCTCTTCATCCTCACCTCTTACAAGGTACTTGTGTGATCTGTGATCAACCTACCACTGAAAAACTAAAAAAAGTTATAACCCGAGGCTGAAATGTGACAAGTTCATATTTATTCAGTATGAAGCTATGTACATGACTGGAGGAGGAGCATGAACTTGAAACTGTGACCCAGGATTTTAGTTCATTGTAGTAAAGGGAATAAGGTATCCTAGATTAAATAATGCTTTTCATGCCATGCACTCCATGCAGTTTTAAACAGGTTTTTAGATTTTGGTCAGTGGTCATTTCATCTCTTTTATTTTGTCATCACTGCTGAGGTTGCAGGAATGTTGCGAAGGTCTAGCTGTGCACAGCTGCAGCTGTGTGGTCTTAGAGGGAAAAAAAAAGACCATTTGGGAAATTGGGAAGAAAAAGGACACTTTTAATGTTTTAAAAACAACTGTTTAATTCTAAGCTTGGACAAAAAGCCAGACCTAATACACTCCACTGTAGGAAGAGCAAAAATGGGTTTTGTAAAAGACCCATTTACAAAATGGGTAGATTCAGAAACTCTCATAAAAGGCGATCTCTCCAGGAAAATAATGTCCTCTTGCCTTGATACTGGATCACTGATTCACCAAGCCTCTTCACACATCCTGTTCAGGTGCTGCAGGTGATTCACCCACGCGTACCCATACAGTATGATGCTAAGCTGGATGAAGTGTCAGGGAAGACAGCAGAGCTCTTATTGATTATGTGAACGTCTGGATCAGTTTGTCCACCCTGGCTGTGCTCAGCCACCACACATAAATATTAACATAACCCTTTGTGTATTACATTGTTACCTCAGTGTTGTAACTACTATATAACTAACAAACATATGCTCATCTTTGCACTATCTATTTCAGTAGCTTTTGTTTCCTTGGGGCAATTCTTTGAACTTTAAAATATCAAAAATAATCTAGCTCCATCATGTAAAATGTGTTTTCACATCGGGGCTCACATCCTGCTAGGTTTTACTGGCCTTCTTGTGCAAAAGTTTAATGTGCCTGGAAGCAGCTGTACTGCTCTGAGTGGTGTAAATGGTAGAATTATTTTAGCAGCCTCTTCCCTTCTTCCTCCCCAAAAAGGTTGTCTTGTGTACCCTTGGTATCTTGAGAACCAAACTCTAATTTTTCTTGGACTCTTTGATTCTAGTTGTTACTTGGTTATTTCATAGTTTGCCTCATTCCTCTGTCAGGGAGTTTGTTGGGGTTTTTTTAATTTTTGACTTAAAAAAACCCCAAACAAGCCCAGCATTTTTTCCCTTTTTCCTACCTTACTGATAAGCAGAGCTGACACTTCTGGTATGTATCTGTAACTTTTCATGCAGTTCTGCTGATACATACTCACTGTCTTGCCAATGGCAACAGCCTTCTGGTTTTATTACAATTAAAAAAAGAATTTAATTGGATATTTTTTACAAATTTGAAGTCGTGGGCAAGTGATCAGAATTAATTAATTTCTGTGTCGAATGCACATAAGCTTGAGGCTCTTCCTGTTCTCTGTTTAGTATCATGACTCTGGTTTGCTAGAAGCAGTGAGATATCACACTAGTACTTCATTTCCAGAAGGTTTTGGGTTTTTTGTCCAGAACTGGGTACTGCCTTTTTCTTGCTTGCATTTGGATGTCTCTGAACGCTTATCTTGCCTGTTAGCATTCGTTTTCTGAAACAGTCGCGTCTCTCTCATTTTTGCTACCTATGGTCAAATTCCTTATTTCTTAGCAAATCCTCATCTCTGCGAAGTGTAATTCTGTTCTGGTTGTGTTTGAAAAGACTTTACACACAGTTTAAACTGTTAAATTCAGTTTACTTTCAACTGTTTCCGTCTGAAGCTCTGCTGATGGTATAATTAGCACCAGATATATGCCTCATTCTCTGTAGCTTTACCTCATTCTACATAGATGCTGTTTGTTATTAACATCAAACTCTGGTTTCTCAATAGTGCAAAGGTACAGGAAAATTCACTTTGAAATGTGACCCATTTACATATGTTTTGTTTTCTGTAAAATTTTGAGTAGCAGAGGAAATTGATAAAAACCTCAGAAGAACAGCATCTTATTTGGATTCCTAGACTTGGGGAAGATAAATAAAGGAGTTAAGCTGTGTTCTGGTTTGTTTAGGGATTATTTTATGCAAATCTTCTGCGTGTCTGTTCCCCACACGATGCATGTGTGTGTGAGTGTGTTAAAATACCCAGAATCCATAGCTAAATCTTTTTAAAATGAACAATGACCAAAGATTTATTTATATTTGTCTTCCCTATGCCAGTAGTTCCTTTTTTTTTTTTTTTGCAGGATATACATTTTATATATACATATCTGGAGGTATAACCTGAAACTACCTGGCCTGTGAAACTCAAAGCAGGTTTCCTATTTTTCTTCAGTGAAGCCCTGAAACCTATTTAGTAAATGACAGGAATGAAGCAACTTCTGTCTGTATCTTAATAGGTATTTTGAATATTTAAATGAAACATGGAGTTCTACAAATAACTTATGACAGAGGGAAGTTGAGTGAAAGTGGCTTTGTTTTCTAATAAAAAGGAAACCAGACTTTTTAAAGAGTATTTTTCTGGTCATTTTTATCTCTTCTAATATTTTAAAACACGTATAAATCATCAAGTCACTGGGTCTAATAAAAACTTTCCTTTTATAACTTTATTATGTTATAGATCTCTCCAATCTGTGCTATTACTCAGGAGTTGTCTGTGTCTGCAGGGCAGTATTCATTTGTCTATAACACAAATTTACAGCTTGGCTCATGCAACTTTACTTGCTCAAGATGCGTTCTCAGCTAATTCTCAGATACGTATACACATTTCTAGTTCAGTTGCTGTTTCAGCAGTTGTAGCTAGATGAGATCTGTTATGATAGAAATAAAATCACAGACATGAACATACATATCTATACTTTGTGATATTCTGTTATTGGTACTGAATAACGCAGAGTACAGGTTATTTTTGACCTCCAGTTTTACAATCTTTGTAAAGTTTGATGCCGTCCCTTTACTGATTTTTTCACTTACTTTTAATCTTCCTCATTGTCCTTCATTATTCTCTTCAGACCTTCCCTTGTAGTCTGGTGCTTCATCAGTTCCATAGAAGCTTTCCTGAAAGACCAAATCTGAAAGTCATGAGAAAGGTAGAAGCCTTGCAGCTGTTGAGCTCTATAAAGCTTATCTGTATGAGTTTTATTTCTCAGGGAAATGCAAATTATTTCTCACTGCATAAAATCAGACATAGTGTGGGTTTCTCTGTTTTCCTTCAGATAACTGAGTCTGGGACTCAAAAAAGATGCATTAGTTTAAAAGGCAAAAGTCTTCTTAAATTATAACTTTCATGATTTTTTTTTCATTTGCCTTGGAAATCCTAATATTCCAGGTACAACAAAGCACATCTGCAAGCACAGAGATCAGATACTTTTTTTTTTTTTAAGGACAGTAAAAATTCCTGAATAATCATATGCTTTCAGACTTCATAGGGATATTAAATGCAATAAAATTTGGGAAAATGAATGTTGGTGAACTGGCTGTTGAGTCATCACTCTTTAGATGAGTCCAGTGTGGTGTTGTGGCAAGTTACGCTGAGGAAAGATTTTGGGGCAAGAAATTGGAAGGCAGTGATGCTGAGAAGCATTTTAAAGTCATACAGGACAAACAGCTTGGTGTGAGCTCCTGTTGTGAAGCTGTGGCAAAAAGGGGATCAGGAAATCCTTGGTCATAGAAACAGGGGAATAGTGATCAGGAATAGCAAGGATGAATAATTGTAATTTTGAATGGAATGAATAACAGTATTAGTGAAATGGACACTGGATTTTTCTGTATAATTCTGTTGTCTGCTTTAAAAAAAGAAAAGGCAAGTTGGAGGAAGTCCAGAAGAGAGCCACAAAAATGATTGAAGGACTGGAAAGGCTTATAATGAGAGATGAAAGAACACCATCTGTTTGGCTTATCAAGAAGAAGACTGGGAGGTGACTTGATTACTGTGTATGCATACTTCCAAGGGAAGAAAATACTGGGAACTAAAGGACTGTTTTAGAAGAAAAAAACATATCAAGGGCCAATGTCTGTGAACTGAAACCACAAAAGCTCAAAGTAGAATAATGCATACATTTATAACTAGGAGTTTGATTAACCACAGGAACAAAATACTGAAGGAAGCAATGGTTTCTTCCTCTTTTGATGTCTTCAGATCAAGGCTGTATGTCTTTATAGAAGATATGCTTAAGGCAAACAGAAGTTACTGAGCTCAGCACAGGAGTAACAGACTGAAGTTTAGTAAACTTCAGTGTACAGGTTTACACGTATGATCTAATACTTCTTTCTGGCCTTTAAAGTGTGCAAGCTATGATGCAATGAAGCCATAAGCCCCATGAACTGTGGAGGCTTTGGAGAATTTCAGCTGTAACTTGCAAAGTCTTTAAACTGCCTTTTTACTTGCATGACCAGCATTGAAAATGTAAAGCAATATGTACTGATCCCTTGCTATGAAAGAAACCAACAGCTGGACTCTCTTTCTGAGGGGATCTGGAGTTGGGAAAAAGAATAATCTCTCTCACACAGACATTAAAGGTAGAGTACGCCTTAGCGAATCACCTCATATGAGACTTTAGGCCAACTTTGCACCAGTTGTAACAAAATTAATCCATTAGATTCAACTCAGATGGACTAGTAAGGGGGAAAAAAAAAAAGAAAATAATTTGATCTTTTCCAAATGATGTGAATGATACGTACTTGCTGTGCTCAGATCGCAGATGACTTCGTTGGCCCTTCGTACCTTTCCAAACATTGCTTAATGAATTTCTGGTGTGTAGCATTTTAGTGTCTTCTGGCTTAGTTTTGTACCTGTGAAGCCTTACACCTCAGTTTTCCACTCCCTATACCATCTTTATGTGCTGCATAGGCTGATATCAGGTTTCTTGCATATCCTAAGATATGCAACACTTAGCTAACAGGAATGTGGGAATTGTTCCATGGTGTAGGGCTGAGAAACTGGTTTCTTAGGATGTAGAGAAGCTGTGGTGACATATGCTGTCTCTCCTTGTGCACTTGCAACTCTGAAAGATTTTCTTTTTTTGTTTCTTCAAGAAAAAGCAAACTGAGTCCACTGGATGTGATTCTCCTGCTGGGGCAGAAGATGATAGTCATCCACCAGGGTGGTTGGGCTCCAAAACGTGGGGATGGTGAGATAACAGTAGTTTCTGAATCGTAGTTTCTGAATCTTGGAAGACTGCAAGGCTACACTTATGACTGACTGTGGAGACTCAGTGCATGCTGCACATCTCCCCTGCTTAGTGTAGGAGACCTAGTGGGTTGTGGTGTCATGCAAAATTCTGCCTAGCCAACAATTGCTCCAGAACTTCCTGGAGGCATGTGAGGAGTTTACCATTGACCTGACCTCACCTCACCCCACCTGCAGCATACGACTAAATGTCTGTCAGGCTAGTAAGTCTAAGCTGCTACAGCTCAGCAGCAAAGAATTTTGGTACTAGCATGGTAGGGGGAAAAATGCTGACAGAGGATTGTGAAGCAACTGTTACAAAGTGCTTTGTCCAGAGCTGATAAGCATTTTGAATGTGTCTGAAAAAGTGGCTGGTTTTCAGGGACTGAATGTTGAGGACCATACTAGGATTACTGACTTTGCCCAGCTCCCCCTAGCATGCTCTTTAGAGGAAACAACATACTGACGCAAGCTGGGATGCACATACTATGAAAAGTCACGATCTTAAGAACTCAAATGATGATGCTGTCAAAAGTGTGTCTGTAACAATATTTTAGCAGAATTTTTTCTTTAACCGCAGCATAGAGTGGTAGGCTTGTAGCAGCAACATTTACGAAACCTTCTGGAGGTTACCAGAAAATGCTGTACCTCCCGGACCATATCTATAAGAATAAATAAGGAAACTTTAGTATGGAATATCAGGGTAGTGCAAGCTGGGTCTGACTAGTCAGTCCATCTGTTGTCATTGCAGCTGAGTACAAGCAACCAAACAAGCGAAATAAGAGATACTTGTACTGCAAGTTAACTGAGACAAGCAATGAAGCAGTGCTGAGAGGGATTCAGCATTGTGTGCTGCTCTTCCATGTATGTATTTGGAGTCAGACATTGTGTGTCTTTTTTATTAGTTTCATATGCTTTTTCTGAGATTTCAATCCTTTAAAATGCCTATAGCTTCCCTTGACTTGCACGTCAAGGCAAGGTATACTAAAAGCAGTATGTATTAACATTCCCCAGAGCAAAAACGTAGTGATTGTAGACATCCCAACCGTCTGCAACTGACTTGATAATTCTTATATGATTAGTTATAAGCCTAATGTAAGTTACACAAGAAATGTGGCATACATTGTGGCAGGCTTTCCCGCTCTGGGTGGTGCATAAAGGGCTCCATTTCAGCCAGCGAAGAAGTAAATGCCAGTGCACACTTTTCCTCTCCAGGAAGAACCTCTTCCATACATGCATTCTGTTCAGTATTAAAAAAAGGCAGTAGAAAATTGTACATCTGGAAAGTTATTTTTTTATCCTAAGTTTAAAAAAAAAATTCAAAAGACAAATGTTGATAAGAATATTCGTTTTAATTATTTTAAAAATATTTTATAGGAGAACCATTATTGAAAGAAATGGTTCAACATCATGATTTTGTTACCACTATTTGTTAGTGCTATTTTAAACTAGAAAAACCTAGAAAGCACTATTTTGAATGTTCAGAAGTGGAAAAGAGTGCAGACTCTGGCACCCCATTATTTTATTTTTCTCCATTGGTAATTAACAGTAAAATATACCAAAGAGAGCGGAGTGTCTCAGATTGCAAAAGCTGTTCTTTTCCTTTCTGCCTACTGTCCTGTTAAGTTTCTTCACTAAGAAAAGTTTGGAAGCATCACTTACAGGAGTTAAGGAAAATTCGGGCAAATACTAGCAAATGGCTGAATTTGGATGACAGGGATGACATAAGAGACAATTTACCCTCTGCAGCACCGACAGGATTCTGCGTACAGTCACAACACAGAACAAACTGTACAAATGGGGAGGATATTTGGGCAGCTCGTGCAAGCTTGGAACTCTAGGACACAGGCTAACAAGAGAACTGATTGCTTTCCTATCGCACCAAGAGCATTTCTAGGGTAAACCAACTCAGCCCACAAACCCGTTTTCTATTTAATGTGTGCATAGGAACTTGCTCTATCTCTACATATAATTTGCAGTTTTGCCATGTAAGGCATTTATATTTTATCATTCAACTCATGCCACCCATTTGCTAAAAAGATGAGTATTCTCGAATACTTACGCCTGAAGCCTGCATGTGTATGTATGATGCTGCAATGTAATAGGGAGAAGGAAAAGGATGTCTAACTATGTTTTGTTTCTTCTCTCTTACTTGTATTCAATTTTGACCACACGTACCAAGGAAGGATAGGGGAATGTTGTTTTCATATATCTCTTTGCATGCAGTATTTAACATTGAAGAATAGTTTCAGTTACAACCTCACTTTTGCCCTGTTCTTTCTGGCATAGCAATAATAAAGATGGTCAGTATGCACCAGGCTATCTTGGGTTCAGCTACAGCAGTCATTTTTTCTCCTCCTTAGTAGCTGGGGCAGTGCTGTGTTTTTGACTTTCAGTCTGGGAACAATGCTGATAACACCGATGTTTTTAGTTGTTGCTCAGTAATGTTTACTCTGACCAAGGACTTTCTCAGTCTCATGCTCTGCCAGGGAGGAGGGGAAGCCGGGAGGAAGCAGAGACAGGACACCTGACCCAAACTGGCCAAAGGGCTATTCCATACCACAGCACGTCATGCCCAGTATATAAACTGGGGAGAGTTACCCGGAAGGCCCAGATCGCTGCTCGGGTCGGGCTGGGTATCGGTTGGCGGGTGGTGAGTGGTTGTGTCCTTTTCCCTTGTTATTCCTCTTATCATTACTATTGGTAGCAGTAGTGGTTTGTATTATACCTTAGTTACTGGAGAGCTGTTATCTCAACTCGTGGGAGTTACATTCCTCCGATTCTCCTCCCCATCCCTCCAGGAGCAGGGGAAGGAAGAAGTGGGAGAGTGAGTAAGTGAGTGAGTGGCTGCGTGGTTCTGAGTGACCAGCTGGGCTTAAACCGTGACACAGGCTTACAGGTCCAACTCCTCATTTTCTACCAACTCACCTCCAGGCCTGCTTCTGAACTTGTCATAAAGAAAGTCTGCCAAAGGCATTTGCAAGCCCCTTGTCACACTGGCCCTGTTGATCAATCCTGGATTCCCAGCTTTAAGGACTACCTTAAAGCTGTATATGCTAACATGCAAGCATTTCTTTTGTATGCGCCATACAGCGCTCTTACCTCTTACTTGTTATAGAAGTCGGTGTCACCATCATTCTGAATTAAGGGAGAGAAGTTGTGGCAGCCTTGTTATGCTTACAAGAGACCAGCCAAGATACTCACATGCTCTTCTAGTCACTGATATGCTGTGTGGGACACACATGCTCTGCAGATTAAACAAGAATAAGAGTAGAACATGTGCGACTTCATAGTATAGAGGAGGTAAGATGAAAATAACCAACTGAAAGGGCAAAAACATGCAGAGTGTTTGGGGGATGAGCCATAAAGCGTTATACAGACATGAACTTGTGGTATCTGTGTTTCCACCCTGTAAAACAGTCCAGCAGGGACACAGAGTGCAGTTTATCACACATGCGTGCCTTGTCTCCAGAGGAATGCACTAGCTTGAGGCAGGGACATGTCTCCACACAAGTTGGACTGGAGGGAAGGTAGAAGCAGGTGACCACATGCACAGTTCTTTGGTCTAAATGTGCCCTTTGTGAATAGGTTTCATCTCCCATAGTACAGCTGAAATTTGACATTGCACCCGAGCGGCTATGTAGAGTGAACATGAATTATTAACTGCGCCAAGAGATCCCAATTTTAAAGCCGCTTTGTATCTTTTGTAGTCACACATGAGACATGCATTCTTAAAGCAGCTACTGTCAAAAGTTGGGAGCTTTGGGAAAGAAACATAAAATAGTAGTTTTACCTTAGAGAAAATAAAGGCATGAGAATTGAAGCTGTAGAAAAAACTACAATGATCTTTTCTGTCAGTCCACTGTTCAAGCAGCATGCAAACCACAGAATTTTGTGACTGTTTTCTTTCAAAAGAGATGAAAGATGTACTGGAAAGCAAAGATGGATTTCATAGTTGTACCCCCAGGGATGGACAACTCTGGCTTCCATAAAGCTTACTGTAATTTCACAGAAATGCTTGGAGAATCCTGTTTGGCAGTTATGTGCAATATGAGTCAAGAAATGCACAAATTCTTTATCCAAAATAGCAAGAATAATTTTTTTTACTGTGAGATTTATTCTGGTATGAGAGTAAGAAAATACAAATCTGTAAAATATAAACAGGCTATTTCTTTCTTGACTAGCGCTTGCAGTCAAACTGTGCTGCATGATACAGTAAGCTAAGAAAGAAAAAGGGATTGGTGGAGAAGGTATACTTTGTAGAAATGGTACTCAGTGATGTGAGAAAGACATCCAACTTACATATGTCCATAGACAGCAGTGCTTTTCTATGTTCTCATTCACAGGTTGCTGTGTTTCAGCTTTGTGAGGATATTAACATGTGGATAAGTCTGGGCTAGAATTTGAATTAAGCCATTTGCTCTCTGCCTCATTTATAGCTTTTACTGAATCTTCTCAATAATATTGTAGCAGTGCTTCAGGGAGGAATCCTCTATATGGTGATCAGGTAACACAGTAATAGTAGAACAGAAAAACTTCTCTGCATCTGATAGGAAAAACATAGAGTTTGGCTAAAAAATAAACCGTGATTTCTTTGGAATGGGCATCTTGAACATGGATATGGACTCTGACTTTCAGCGCCTCCCCCTATAAAACTCATTACAAGTAGCATGTCAATTTTATTAAAATATCTGCTAGCACACATACTGAAAAAGTCAGAATCTCAGTAACCTCAGTTATACCCTTCCAAAGAAGAGCAGCAGAAGAGATAGAGAAATCTGCTCAAAGAATATAATCATGTTGATCAAAACTAGCATTTTACTTGCATCAGTTTTCATTTCCTACTATTACCAATCACCCAGTTGAGGAAAAATGGAAAATTGGACTTCCAGAATGAAAACCGAGAATCTCACCAGTCATTCTTGAAAAGATTTCAATAAAAGTTTGTGGAGCAGTGGGAAAAGGACAATCACTTTCAAATTTTAGACACTGATACAGGAAAAAAAGAACCAGAAATGTGCTATCATTAGTAAAGCCAAGTTATAACAAATATTGGATATGTCTGGAATTGAAAAATAGACCTGTGATCATGTTCCACATAACTGGATAAAGAAAAACACTATGCCAAAATTGGGAGGGTAAACATTTAGAAAGAACCCTAAAGCTCTGCTTTTCATCTCTAATTCCTGTAGTAAACACAACGTCAATAAGTTCTGGTAAATGTTAAGAGCTTTACTAAGATGGTTGGTCTGCTTTTCAAGAAGCTATCATCAGAGCCTTTCAAGATACTTAGTAATTTAGAAGTGGAGCCGGAGGTTTCTTTTTAACTATAACATTTTCTTGACTCATCTTCTGAAAAAAAGCTTGAACAGAAGAATGTACAAACTTTGAAATTTATACAACTCACTTCTGAAAAGAAGGATCAGTTTCCCAATTATTTTGATATTTTTTGGGAGAGGGAAACAAGTCACGTTTAGGTAAAGAGGGAAAATGTTTGCTCGCACAGAAAGTAATGGGGAAGATGGGAAAAGCAGATCCATTCTGCAATACTTACATACTTAAAGGAGAACTTCATTAAAACCCTTCTTAGCAATACACAGCTGTTTGTCAGAATTACAGATAGCTATGGCAAATGCTAGAGAAGGTGCAATTAAATGGACAATTTTTGTCATATGTGGTGGAGTTGCTGGAAGAGTGGGTATTTCAGAGAAATAGTGTTGAATAAGAGCTACAACAACAGTGAAATTTAGCATGATTTGCCGTAAAATTGGCCATCTCCATGTGGTGACTGCTCACTTTTTTGAAACCTGGGGTGGCTGGAAATCAGCCCTGCAGAAAGGGGTCTGGGCGTGCTGGTTGATGCTAACCTGGGTATGGCTTTGGCAGTCAAAAGGGCAAACTGCATTCCAGGTTTCATCAAACACAGTATAACCAGCCAGCTAAAACAGGCAATTATCCCCCTGTATTTGGAATTGGTGCGGCCTGACCTTGAGTGCTGTGTGCATTGCTGGGCCCTACAATTTATGAAGGATGTGAAAGTCCTTGAATGCATCCAGAGGAGGGGAACAAAGCTGGTGGAAGGGCTGGAAGGAATGTCCTGTGAGGAACAGCTAAGGACTTGGGTTTGTCTAGTTTGGAGAAAAGGAGGCTGAGGGGCAATCCCATTGCTCTCTACAGTTTTCTGAGGAGGCGATATGGAGAGGGAGGTGCTGAGCTCTTCTCCCTGGTATCTGATGATAGTATGTGTGGGAACGGTTCAAAGGGGAGGTTTAGACTGGACATTAGGAAGTATTTCTTTACCAAGAGGGTGGTCAAACACTGGAACAGAGAGGTGGTTGATGCCCCAAGCCTGTCAGTGTTTAATCTACAGTCTTTAATTGCTTAAGAACTGGTAGAACTTAACTGGTTTCCTCTCTGTTTCAAACCTCTTTTACCTTCTTGATAGCCTAAGATTCTGTTATTTATATGTGCTGTGCTTACACATTTGCTTGGAAGAACACCAGCAATATCAATAATTACATTACTATATCTATATGCTTTATGTTGTTATATTTTTGAATTTTTTCAAACTTAATTCTGATTGATAAAATCACTTAACTCCTGAGAATTGGTTACATTCACCTTTTAGTTAAGCCTGGAGTCGTTGTTTTACATTTACTGGGTTTTTATCTTCTTTAATTTGAGAGTTTTCTACATCCCTGGACATCTTCAGTCATTCTGCTTTTACAGCAGGTGCTGGCTATTTATGCTACAGGTTTTTTGTCCTGCTTTATAACTGAGCTTTCATGCCTAATATCTCCCCACAATTTTGTGATTAACCTCTGCAGCAGGACAACATGCATTAGTAATCACTATTCTCACAGCTCATCTGATTTCTCTTATTTGAATATTCAGCATTTCCCTCTTGGCTTGCTAA
This sequence comes from Nestor notabilis, assembly GCF_000696875.1. Taxonomy (NCBI): domain Eukaryota; kingdom Metazoa; phylum Chordata; class Aves; order Psittaciformes; family Psittacidae; genus Nestor; species Nestor notabilis. The sequence continues at coordinate 21,303 of NW_009943225.1, forward strand.
ACCTTTAAGTACCTCATTTTCTTTCTACATTCTTTTCATCAGAGTAGACCATCTTAATTCCATCAGGTACAGCCTGGATGTGATATTTTAAGTTTTGCATTATATCGATGGATGTGTTAGCATCCAGCAGGACGTCGGGGTCTCTTTATCTCCCAATCAGCTTTACAATTACAGATTTACTTTAGTTCTTTTTTGCTTTGCTACCCCCTTCTGCTATTTTGCAGGTTATTGGGGAGTCACAGTGGCAAAGGTGTCAGTTAATATGAATACTAATTCACACAGTTCACAGCCTTGCACATCTAGGCTCGCTATGTGAGAATTTCTGTCTTACTGCTTCTTTGTGTTTTGCAATCTCTTGGTAAGGTCTGGAGATGGTTTTATTCCCAGTAGGTGCACACAAACGCACATGTACACAGAGCCCACCAATGATAGATCACCACAGGCAGAAGAACAGTGCTTTTACAGGCACCACATACACACTAATGGCACTCACATAAGCATGAACAATATGAATGGCCTGGTCCTGCTTTTCCTTGCCAGCGAGTCAGTCTCAAAGCTTGCTAGTAGATTTTATACATTCACACACACATAATGATCTCTCTCTGGTAGGTTTTGTGTTCTTCAGCTCCAATCCTGCAAACAAGATGCCAGACGTCATGTAGCACCTGCACATTATTCATTGGGCACCTTGACACAACCATGAGCCTTAACCAGACATTGTAACAATCCCAGCTGTAACACTCTGCATCCACCTGCACTGTGGACACTCTGCATCACTAAATAACTGCTCTAACAGTTCTCATGGCCTCAGACCATCTGTGAATGGTCAGTCTTTCTTCTTCTCCCTTAAGCAATTTCTGTTGCCCTCCTCCCCAATGTGGGGAGGCAACTCTCACAGCATCACTGAGCTCCCACACAAACACAATCAATCACCATTAATACACATAGGAGAAGGAACACTTGTCATCATGTATACATTACTTTGGCCAGTTCAGGTAAAAAGGCAGTATGTCACTTAGGGCACAGATTCTATTTGGCCACATGGACCATCTCGTCTTTTGCTTGCTTAAGGATTTTTCATATCAGCTAGATAAAGCCTCAAAAATGGAAGCTCCCAGATGAGTCCCAAGTTACCTCATGGGTAAATTTTCCCTTTTTAGATTGCAGGTGTATGATGAGTTGACTAGTGTTTGTTGGTTCAGCAACACACTACTAAACCCCTATTAATTCAATGATCAATAATTAATAAACACATCATTATCAAATTACAGTTACAGATTTTTGCACTTGGTTGCACATAACAACAAAGCTACTGAATAGTTTCTATCTATTGGATTACAATTCTATCAACCTTCCCTCCCCACACCACTTAGAAGTAGGGGGCAACTCTCGTGCTATATACTCTGTCCTCCTACACCACTTTTAAACACTCTACTGTCTTCCTAGAGAGCCTGTAGCTAGTTACAAGGATTGGTGTTCCAGGGGACCTCTTGCTTACAATCTACCATAATGAAATCAGAGACACAAGATCTCTTCTTAGATAATTAAATAATGGCCATTTTTCAATAATAAAAGTAAAATATTATCCTACAGTGTAGGTACTACTCTAGTTTTATACATGCCTAAAAACCACTCTGTGTTTCATAACCTATTCCTGGTGGAAGAATGAAGTTAGAGCTGAGTGTTTCTAGTAGCAGTGCACTAGTCTGCAGTAACATTAAAAATGAAGTAAACAACGAATAGAAGGCTAATGAATAAGGTGTCTGGAAGGAGTTTGTCACTGAAAGAGAACCTTTTAGGTCTTGTGACCAGACATATGAGAAGTTTAAGGCATTGCTTCCATTTCCACTAATCATCTCTTTTTATAGAAGAACAAAAGTCATTAAAAATGCTAGCAACTGAGTGTGAAGATGGTCTTATTTTTCTCCCTTGCCCCCTTGAAGGGAGAAAGTTACCTTTATTTTGTGTGCATGGGACTGTGGCAAAAAGTGAGCAAGAACTAGCGTTAGGTCATACAGAAAATCTGTATTGAAGCCATGAATTGCACGTTCCCAACTCTCAAATCCATTCTTTACTTGTGAGATCATGCTTCAGCAATAGTAGTCTGTACTGTATGGCTTCCTCCCACCAAACTGTATACATTTGTGTTTAAAGCTCTCGTAGATATGCCAGTTAATCTAAGTGCCTGTTTTTCCCCATATGGATCTAATTTGCATTAGGAAGATAAATGGAAAATTCAAATACTCAGGAAGGCTGATACTAGTTGGGATGCACTACATATCACATTTCTCTCTTCACTAAATCCTTTTTCTATGGTTGTATCTTCAGACCTTTAAACTCAGAACTTAATATTGAGTTTATCAGCTTCCAGGCAGTGGTCTGAGGCTCAAACCACTGCAGATGTGTGGCTAAGAGGTGTTAATTGGGTGATGGATGCACAAAAATCAGGAACACAACTCAACAATTAAATCAAATTGAAGCAAGACTCAAGCTGATTACAGTGGACTTTGGATCAAACCCTGTGGGGAGTTAGGATGTAACACGTATTGCAACAAATTTGAATACCCCTCTGCTTCCCTGATTTTTCTGTTCACAAATGTACCAAATGAGTTTTCTTTTCCTGATACAGGTATGTTCTGCAAAACTGCAACTTTCAGTAAAAAACCTGAACTACTTAATGATGTCTGAATGGTTATTGAGAATGATTAATGTTAAAAAGAACAGTAACTTATTCTTAGCAGAAAATAAGTGTGTACCTGAGCAATATTTAACTGAAATATGTCTGGAGGTTATCCGTGAAGACATTTGTTTAAAAGCCATCTACTAAGATGGTTTTGGAAGTCAACAAAACAGGGAATAATATTGCATATGGAGGTCAGAAGTTCACCAGTCTGGGCATGACTGTCAACATATACTCAAATTATTGTAAAACCAATGAATTTTCTTGTCTCACATTCTGCTGTTTTGGAGAGTGCCTTCATTTACCTGCACTCCAAAGGACACGTTTCCTTACCTTTACCAATTTGGGCTGGTACCTAGATGTTCAGAAACAAGGTGATTGCCTTGTGAATGGTGATAAAACCAGACATTTGGAGACCTAGTCATGCTGACTTGTACAGCTTTCACAGGGAATCCTAACACGAAGGTGAAATAAATTCTGAGGGCGGAGGTTGAGCAGGAAAGTAGAATGGCTGACTTCTACTGCTGCCAAAGGCTGAGAATTAAACACATCTGTTAAATAATGAAAGACAATGTTATGGACAGTTTTGAAATCTTCAGTAATAAATAATCAGTGCTGTTTGTGCTTTCAGAATATGAAATTGAGAGGTCATTTTTCCTGAGAATGAAGTGTGTCCTAGCCAAGAGGAATGCAGGATTGACATGCAGTGGCTACAAGGTAATGTATATAAGCTTTGCATCCCACCTCTTGGCCCCTACTCCCAAGTATTCAACAATTGACAAGTTTATTTATGTAGGATTTTTTACCTATGTGTAGCTGAAAGGAAAATCTGTGATGGAAACATTCGGAACAGGTAAAAAAATTGCCACTGCTGATTGCAGATTCCCTTAGTAATGCAAGCCTAGGCTCTCACAGTGTGTTAGAGTTTGCTTTGTGGCACATTCCCACTTAGTGATTCCTGATTTTCAAGACCAGGGAACTGCCTGGAGCACAGCCACAGACATGCAAGGAGAGCACACAGCTGGGTATTATTCTGCTATGGAACTGGAGGCAGGTGAGCCAGGAACTTGGAAGTCTTCCCACATCCCTCTGCCTTGGTGTTACTGTGCTCTGGCTGAGCAGCCACCCTGTCATACTAGTTGCTTCATTGGCCTGACCAGAATTACTTCAAGATTAATGAGACTGTAATGTTACCCCAAACAATCATTACTATCAACTTGGGGTTGAATTATACTAAATCACCAAATTTGTTTATAAATCTTAGCAATTTGTGTTTTCTATTTATTACATTAAATGAGAAGCGACAGCAAATACTGAGATTCTATAATAACTCCTGCTATTCAGGTAGTTCTTATTTTCAGCTTCACAGTGTGCATTTGCTGCTCTTTGAGCTACACAGTATAATTCTATTACTTAAGCATCAGGAGAGAAGGATACTTCATATGCAGTCTAGTGAGGATTCATTTTGTTCAGGTCATTCAAAAACAAAAAGGAAGCATGCAAGAGAAGCAGAGCTCTTTAAAGGAATGTGTTCAAGGTCCAGGCATATATCTGTCTATTTACACTGCTATCTACCTGGTTAGACTGATAATTCTTCATTACATGGACTCATGTTTGCTCAGCTGCTTCCCAATAAGAATGATTCTGTCCCAAAGCTGAATTGGAAATCAGGTAAAAGAGCCTGTAATGGTGGTATCTGTATTTCTGTGAGTGGGTTTTTTTCTGCTGGTTTGGGTTTTGAGTTTTTTTGGTTTTTGTTTGTTTGTTTTTTGTTTGCTTGGTTGGTTTGGTTTTTGTTTGGGATTTTTTTGGGGGGTTTTATTGTTGTGTTGTTTTTTTTTTTTTTAATGTCCATTTATGACACAGGGATCATCTTCTTTCTTCTTTTGCTCACTATTAGAAGTTTACACAGTGAAACATTTAAGGATATATTTATCTAGAGAGAAGTTGGCCCAAATTTATTCTCTGACAGTACTTGAAGTTAGGACTTAATAATTTTGAAAATATCATCTGATTAGCTGAAGCACAAGAAAAACTCATAAATCAAATAATATGGGAATGAGTAGGATCTTCAGAGAAATCTTAAATAAGTTTTGCTACAGTATTTTTGCTAAATATACTGATCACTTGGTGATTAGTAGGAGAGGAGGAGGAAGGTTGTACAGAAGGAGCCCATTTATAGGTGACTATTTAGTAGATTGGTCAGGCGTACTAAATTCAGTAGAAATTAATTCATTTCCATTGGACACATTAAAAGACAAAAAAATACAGAATAAAGCTGAATGATATGTAATATGCTTGCTGTTTGGACTAGAAAATTGGCAGAATCACAAATGGTTTCTAAACACCACCACTACATTAAATAAATCTTACGTTCTGGTACAGACCCCAGGTTAGAATTTTACCCTCTGTTTAGATGACATTGTGAATTTTTACAGTCTAACACTGAAGTTATCACTCCTGTGATTAGGAATTGTATGTGGGGATTCAAAAACCTGCTCTCAAGACCCTGGGCTTGGTCATATATCAAAAGAATGTCACTTGAACTTTACTGGAGAACTTAAAACTCACTTCTAGTGCATTTACACATACAGCAGTTAGTTTTTTATAAATGTGATGCATTAATCTCCACTGGATTTTTAAAGTGTCTGTTTTTCATCAGAATAATAACTCATTAAGATATAAATGCTTATATATACCTCTGTGTGTGTGAGAGTGAAAGAGTGAGCCGTTTGAAAAACAACTTCCAGATTTTTTGATTAATGAACAGGAATTCTGACTGCATCTATGAGAAATCTATATCAAAGAGAGTTTAAAGTATTAACTAGAAAGCAGTTGAGATAGTCGCCAAAGAGCATGTGCTTTAATACTGGATTAATCATGTTGGCAGTAAACACAAGACCTTCATTTACTGTGTTTTAGTCTCCATTTATAAATAAACTGCACTTCTGAAGCCTTAACAGACTATGCAGTATGTAAGTGTTACAAGGGTGTATTGCTTTATAACCTCATTGAAACTGGGTGGTCAGCTGACTTGTAGCCTCTTCCATTGCCATCAGATATTGAGTGTGTTTTCTTCTCATGCCAGGTGATCCACTGCAGTGGCTATTTGAAGATACGGCAGTATATGCTAGATATGTCTTTGTATGACTCCTGTTACCAAATCGTTGGACTGGTGGCTGTAGGTCAATCTTTACCTCCCAGTGCAATCACTGAGATCAAACTTCACAGTAACATGTTTATGTTCAGAGCAAGTTTGGACTTAAAATTAATATTCCTAGATTCCAGGTAAGCAGCTATTTCATTTCCAACATAAAATGTTTTCAAAATCAAGTGTTATCATAAGCTTCAATGGTTTCCAAACAGACCAAAATATTCATGAAAAAATAAAGCAATCCAAAATAGATCCATGACACAAAGACCATATGGGTCTTCAAAGCCCCCCAGGTATTTGGATAGACCATATTTTGTCTTGAGTGCCAGCATATAAAAGCCTGTACAGTTTAAGCTATACTTACTTACAGTTTCAGAAAGTCAGCTAAAGCCTTCTTGATGTAATTGGTAGATGAGTAGAAATACATTTTTACCTTAAAGAACATACAAAGCTAGCAAAATGAATGAGGATGTACCAACACCCCAAAGCAAAACAAAGCAACAAACAAATAAACAAACAAGCAAAAGCCCAAAACAAACACAACTGAAGGGCTTGCTGGGGTCATCCAGAAAGCTTTTGATGGAGCAGTAAGAAAAGTCTTCTTGCACTTCAATGCAGCCTTAACAACAAAACCAACCCTGCTAATGGGGTTAGAATAAAAATGATTTGGCTACTACATGAAAACACTGCCTTCTTAAACAAAACTTGTCAAAGTGGCTATTGCTGAGGAGAGAGAACCCTGTCTTCACTCTCAGCTGATGTAGTTCACATACCAGCTAAGAAGAGCACAAAACCAGAACTGAAGGAATTGTGAAATGGTTCATTCCCCTCTTTTTCAAACATGGTATCTTTTAGAATACAATGATACTTTATACAGTGCAGTTCCAGATAACTTGAGGGGAAAAGCCCAATTCCCGCACAATATAACAGATTTGACTATTGACAAGATAATCGTTCTTCAAAAATTCCTGCAATATGGAGCAGTATGTCACATAGTCTGTCATTTCTTTGGCATGCTGGATTTGCAAGAAGCAGAAATTATATTCATACATAGCAGTGAAAAAGAGTCTGTATCCAGTGGGGAAATATTGCATGTCAGGTCAACCATGGAAGAGCATGCTCTTTCACCATGCTAAGTCAACAAGATAGTGGGCCATCAGCTGCTATAATACAAAGAACTAGTTGTTTCTGGAATCCTTCCTTTTTGTGGCATGCTTTACTTAATGTAACAGCTACAAAGCAGCACAAGGGGGTTAGCAACATGTCTTTGCATGCAGAAAAAATGAAATTATGTGCCTAAGAGGAACTGCCTGGAGACATAGTGTCTTCAGAGGAAACAGTATAACTAGAGGTGTTGACAGGAGCACAGAAAGAACCAGTACTGTTGAATATAGCTGGGTTTACCAAAGAGCAGATGAATGTCGTCTGCACATGGGACAATCAGGGGTATTAAGCATTACCAAAGCCCTTTGCTCTTCCAGCTGAGCAAACCAAATTATATTTGCTCAGAGCAGGAACATATCAGGAATAAGACAAAACTGTTTTCAGGCTTGCTCCTGGTACCCATACAAGGAAAACTGTTGCTATATCTTTAGAGGTAACAGTCACAGCAGACAGGCCAGTATGAAAGCTATTGGAAGGAGCAGTTAAATAAGCCTTTCTAGACACTTGAAACATGCAAGAGTTCGTTTATCCAGGTCAATAGGAAACGCTTCCCTCCAAAGTGATCTGCTGCTTCTGAGTTTCATGGTGCAGCCTGTGCATTCACTGCTATATGGTTTGCAAAGGCTTTAAAGAACTCTAGAGGACAGAACTAATCACTGGGGCAAGTTTCCTTCTGTGTGCCCTGTCACATGCAAAGAACAATCTTTAGAGCCGAGGCTCCCTAGAGTGGCTTATTGAGGGGCTAGGTTTGTGCTAAGGAAGTTGAGCAGCTGAGCTTATTTCTAGATTCAAAGTTCTCAAAAGTTTGGGTGTCCCAAAACAGTTAATGATGTGGCTTTTGGCCCACGGGAAAACCAGCTCCAAAGTGAGGCTGTGCCTCCAGAAAAATTAACACTTGGCTTAGGCCTAATTAACACCTAGGTTTGTGGCATTTTGTTTGGTTTTGGGTTAGCTGTTTCTGTATGCACCAATTGAGTAGGATGAAACTGCTACCTTTGTTTTAATTGCACTGAAGTCAGAAGGAGCACTGAAACCTAATAAAGACCTTTCCCCAGTATTTTACCATGCTGATAGGCTTAACTGAGAATTTGGGCCTCTAGAACTGTAAGCCACACTTACAAGGGACAGCAGACACTGTAGAGTAGAAACACAAGTGTATATTCACATATCCTGCTGCAGAAAGGGACCACATGTGCTCACTCCACGGTGGCAGTCCCTGACTGAGGCTAAGATATGCAAGAGTTTCCCAGATGAAGGCATATGTGGGGAGGTATGGATGTAAATGTACTTTATTTATAATAAATCAGACCACAAAGGCATTGGTTTTTTTCCTGTTTTTTTCCATTTTCCTGTGGAAGAATCTCTCCCCCTCAATGCCCTCTCTCAGGTAGAATGTAAAGTCCCCAGCCTCCGTGGGGCCCACATAATTGCTTAGGGCGAGGGTATGAGTAAACAGGATGCATAATAATTGCTAAAAAATAATTTAAAAAGTAAGCAAAGTTCACATTGTCTGGTGCCCCCCAAGGACACATGTTGCTCGAGACCCATATACTCATTTCTGTAGATACTACTGTGTTATGCTCTGAAACGGTGTATCTCAGTGTTTCAGACCTGTGAATGTCCTGACCATCCCCACTCATTGCACTACAGTTACGAAGAGGCCTTAGGCACATGAACTGGATTCCTTCTGGTGAATCTAACCTGGAGTACAGCCTCCACGAGCATGTCTAAGGCACTCCAAACTTTCAGTCCATAGGTCTAGGCTAATGCTAGACCCAAGAAAAAGTCCCAAGATTTAAATATGCAGAGGCACCTGCTGCTGCAGCAGTAGATCCTCAGCAGCAGAAAACTTACTCTACAGATAGCCTGCTAATGGACTGTGTTGCTTATTGTAGACATGCCTTTGCATGTTCTGCTCTGTTCTGCCTTTTTAGGTGAAGAAAACCCAGGACAGCATAAAACACCCCCAGCAACACTAGGTAAACAAGCCACATTATGGCTGAGTTGCACTTTGTACTTTAAAGGGTTTTTTTTTCTCAAGCAGCTATGCTAAATAAACAAAAGTCCATTTTGAACCATGAAGTTTGATTCTTCAGGTCTGACCCAGTGTAAGGCCAGCCAGTGTAGTCTGATTGTTTAACATCCGCAGAGATGCTGCTCTTTCAAATTTGTTCCATTATTCTATCTTTCATCATAGGATGTTTTTCTGAAGTCTAACTTCAGCCTTCCTTTTCTTAGCTTGTGATCTTCACAACTCCTTGTCTTTCCACATTCTCAGCTGGAATAAGCTCCTGCTTCCTTCTTCTGTTAGGTGTTAGCCTGAACTTATTTATAGATCATGATCACAACTTCTATGGATTAACATATATGCTACATTTGTATGTTTGCAAAAGCAAATGAAAATGCATCAGCAGCCTACAAGAGTAGTTTTATTGTTTCATGAATGACTCCTCAACTGGATCTTTGTGCAAAGGATCATGCATGGCAGTGGCAAAAGCCCAAAGTGGAAATAAGTAAAAGAACTTTTTCCTGCCTGTGTGTAAGGCTGGCCAGGGAATTAGCTGCACCTTGTTTTGGCTGGGTTGAGAGGGTTTATTTTCTTATAAAGATGAGAATTCTCTTTCCAAAGCTAACATTTTGTCCTGCCGTTTTTAGACACCTGATTTGTTGGCACAATCAAATGTTAGGTTAATGAAATTGAATATTCCTAGAGATTTTGCTTATTATGGAACCTTCCTTTTCCAGGGTGACTGAATTAACTGGATATGAGCCCCAAGACCTGATAGAAAAAACCCTCTACCACCATGTTCATGGCTGTGATGTGTTCCATTTACGATATGCTCATCATTTGTGTAAGTAAAATTAATGCTAGACTGAAATATATTAAGTAGAGTGAGAAGTTTCGCAGAGAACAAGCACTATGTTGGAAAGAAGAGAAAGCTTTCCAAATCTTGACTATAGATACATTTTCAGAAGTGCTGGGCTGTCACTTAAGGAAACCATTAGTTTTGTAAATAAGCAAGATACTCAATATGCTGTGCTTTGGCAGGGGTAGGGGGTGGGGGTGGGGTTGGTGTGTTTGGAATAAAAAGAAAAAGTATATCTGGCCACTTTTATCTGTCAACTTAAAAGATCTGGGCTCTTTTGAGAATTTGGGCTTGATTCTGGGTGGTGAACTTCTGAAGGGAAAAAACAAAAGAGTAAGTGAGTGAATGAGAGGGGAAAATCTGAGTTTTCCTACCTTCTGTTGTTAAAATAAACATTATGCAACAGCTCCCCATGCCTCTGAAATATTTTATTAATGATCATCCCTTGTTTGAAGTGAATTGCAAACCCAGAGGTTCCTTAGACTATTATTCATTAATAGCATGTGAGTGAGGTTCGGAGAATGGAGTGTCAGGAAAAAAAATACACATTTAATAATTTCCCATCTTCCAACAGAGACACTAATAATATTCAAATTCAAACATCTGGATCTGGGAAGTAGTTCATTCAGTAGCACATTTATTTGAGAACCAAATTGAGGGAATAGCTGAACTCTGGATTTGGCTCAGTCTACCGCAGCCCATATGATGCAAAGATGACATCCAAAAACCAATGTCAGTGAATTTTTGTTCCAGAATGCTCCTGTAGGCTGAAAGCAGTCAGAGTCAAATCATTCTTTTAGGCTCCCTGAAGGAGAAAGTAGTCAGTTCTTCACCTTAGTATGTGCTATTCATAAGGATCTGGAATATAAAGGAAGTTGTAGCTGTATTTGGCAAGTCAGTGCTGAAATTCCAAATGCCAAATTCTGCTGATGGCAGTGTGTGTTACACCTGGGAAAGCAGAAGCTGGTCTTCACAGCAAGTTCATATTTACCAGAACACTGTTGAATACTCTGGGCTATTAGAATGACTAGGGTACATGATAACGTCCTGTTGGGGTCGTTCTCTTTCTAGTGTTACTGGCTCCATCTGGATGTGACTGTTGACCTGTATAAAATACCACTCACTATCTTCACAAGACTCTGAAATACCTATGTTAACCAATATAGAGATGATACCGTTATAATCACAATCATCTCTGGAAAAGAGTTTTCCATTTTAGAACAGAATGGTGAATAATTCTGTGTGTGTGGTAGAAGACTTGTACTTTGGCTGCCAGTTTGATCCATGTACAACTGGAGTTTTAAATAAAGAGACAAAACATGCTTACTGAATTACACCTTCCCCCCAAGCAAAAGAAACCCTCAACGAGACAGAACAACTAAAAGCCATTCTATAGATACTTTATCTGAATTACAAAGATAAATGATTGTAAGTTTAAAAACAGAAGAAAAATGTGAGCCATATGCATGGAAATTTATGGAAGTTTCAAAGCAAATAAATGCCAAGAAGCAAAAAATAATGGCTAATGCTTGGGCAACAGTGGGAACAGTGTAGAATCATGGTTAGAATACCAAGTAATGGGAATTATTAAAACAGATGTAAAATGTACAGATTTCCTCTGGGGACCACTCTTATAACTCCCCCACCATCCATCAGTTAAATGTCTTAGGAACGTGCACAGTAAAAGGTTGGCAAGTTTGACGTCCCGTTCTCTAAAGCGATCTGATGATTAAGTGTCATCTGATGAAGAAACCTGGAGAGAAATATCTTACACCTAATAACGTTATTAAGGGGGAAAAAAAAAAAAGAAAAATAAAGAAGGAAATCCTAAACTAGGGTAAGCAATTGCTTTTTTAAAGAGGAAAAAAAATCCCAAACTGAAGACCTAAAACAACTGAACTGTAAGTTAGGCAGTACAGAGAACAAAACAAAGGAAACAGTAAGGAGAACTAGTTAGAAGGGATATAACAGAACATCAGTCCATGAGGAAACTGTAGATGTGAATATTTGCCTAAAGGGTGCTGGTAGCACACAGTGTTTCCTGTTTTAAACATCTGATTAGCTTCCAGCTATATAAAAAAGCTTCTGGTGTTTGAACTTGTGTTATTTATTTCTATAGCACCATCAATATACACAGTGTTTGCTCTGCAACTGGGGAAATGTGGCCACACAAATAACGAGTCCCTGCCTAAGGATATTGCATTCTAATAAGACAGGATAGAAAATCTATTCCAGTACAGACAAAATATTCCTCTGTTCCAGTATAGGCAAAATACATTCCTGGCCTCAGAAATCGCTTCATTTGTACCATTATCTTTCTGTGTGGAGGATTTTGTGCACCCCACATGTTACAACATCATTGCTTTTCCCACATAACTTTCACAAGAGCCACATCTCTGTGCCTTGGCAAGGCAAGCCCAAGCCCAATCCCCAGCCCAAACCAACCAAACTGCCCCAGCTGATGTCATCACCACACAGTTTTGCTGCTTCCTGGAAGTCAACCTATGTATTTATAGAACCTATCTTATAGCAGAGCACAGTTTACACTCTGTCTGTGGCATTGTTTACTTTTACTTCCCCAGCAGTCAGACTTTCTGACAGAGCTCCACAGGTTTTTAAGAAGGCAGAAGAAGTGTAGAATCTTCTCAGGCACCATCCACTGAGCGTGCTGCTTGAGGGCTGGACTGATGACATGCCAGACTGTGTGTGCCAGGGAAGCTAAACTAGTAACTGCTGCGAGCTTGGAACCAAGAAGTCCATTTATCTTAGTTGTTTCCTTAAATGCAGACTAGGAACTCCCAGCCACATGCCCGTGAGCCTGATGGAGCATTTTAAAATAGCCATCTATGACAGATCAGAAGGACCAGCCCGGCCAGCCCAGTGCCTTTTTCAGCTTGCCTGCTAAACCAGGAGGGAACCACAACAGCGGAACACCCAGTTACAAATGGCACATTTAAAGCCAAGGCTAAAGCCACTGAATCCTCCCTATTTGATTGCAGCAGAGGCCACCAAGAAGTCTGAGCCTGCACAGACATCTTGGTAGTGAATTTACCTCACTCCCATTTCTGAGGTTTCCCAATCAGCATCAAACATGGTAATTTAACACAGAGCCAAAGGGAAATTGACCTCATTTACTGTATCGGAAGCACAGCTACTGTCCCATAGCCAAGGTCAGACTTTCCCCAGATTGCTAAAAATGCAGGAGACATGGAGTCCTCCCCTGTCCCAGGAGAAATATAGGTTTATCCATATAATTAGGAAGGAAAGCTGAACACTGTAGTCCTCAGTGGTTTTCACATCTTTTAAAATACTATCTTAACTGGAGAGCTAAACCAGGGATTTAAAAAAAAACAGTGTGAGAAAGTCAAACCTAATCCCAAAGCACATGGAAGAACTTTGTTATAGCGAGAGATCCATTACAACATTACTTTATATTTTGGAAGACTGAGTAGCAAGGCATTTCGAATTCAAGGAAAACCTGACCATTAAACTAGCATGAAGACAGTTCTGAAAATCCTAGACCACACTAAAAAAAAGCATCTGTTAGATGATCTGGGCCAAAATGTAACCATCGGTCTATTCACATTATTCACATTACTGCGGTCTTTGATTACTTTTGAAATTACAACTCCCTACTCCCCCAAGTAACAAATGAACACAAAAAAAAAAGCCAACCTCAGTGATCGATAACCATATAGTTTATTACCAAACAGTAAGTTTTACCCTTACCCCAAAGATTATGCACCCTTTAATTCTCAATTTAATATTCAATGTCCTCCTTGTCAGAAAAATCTTCTATGAATGCTATTTATAAAGGCCATGCATTTTCATTTCAGGTGGTCATTTGCTCTGCTAGAGTTGGCTTAAAGAGAAAGCTGTTGTTTGATTGCCTTATTTTTCGTCTGCTTCTGCACCAAACGTGTACAGTTAGAGAACAAAATTACAGAGGGCTTTGCTACTAAGTTCAGTCTAGTAAAAGCCCTACATTTGCAAGCAGCAATTCCATTTCTCAATAATGTATTTTAAAAAGGAATTGCTGCTATTGATCACTGGTTTTGGATATAGTTTGTGTAGCAAGATCAGCCCCTTATTTCCTACTTTAAAATAAATAACTGATTGTATAAAAGAGTAAGAAGTTGGAGTTTCCTGGGGCACACAAGAGAAGAACACCTTTGAAGGCTGGGCATTATCCGAATCATTAGATAAAGGCCTGGCACTGAACCAGAAATATCTGTGGCTATATTAAATATTTAGACATGCTACACAACCCTTATTATAGCATAGCCTTATGCCAAAACATCTTTGTTCACAGTGAACCCGAATCAGTGTATAGAGGATTAGATTTTCAGTGAAATCTATCAGGTAACTGATTCACCTCTCTGTCCTTATCTTTATTTGTGTGCTTAAGAACCAAATACCATTTTAAATTTACCCTTTTAAATCAAAGCTCAAAATGTAGAGCTTACAGAGGAAAAAGGATCATATCATAAAATACATTGAAAAATACATAATAATCTATCAACCTATGAATGACAAAATATACTGGAAAAATTCAAGCTGGTTGTGTCCACTTGAAAATACTTTTGTTGCCTTAAACTTTTGTTTTTCAGTTGGAAGACTAGAAACAGTAAGTGTTTTTGGAGTCTAAGCGTAAGTGAGCAGGGTGACCTGGAAAAGAAGGAAGACAAACCTTAATAGTTTGCAACATACTATTTGTAAGAAATAACATTATTTTCTGAAAGGGGCAGGATAGATGTCATTGCAGGGGTGCTATTTGAAGTTTGATGGGAGAATAAGGAGTTTTGAGGGAGGAAAAGCAGGGAGAAAAGTCCCTTCCTTGCAAATAAATCTCTCCAGGAAGTGGTCACAGGCCAAGCAATAAGAAATGTTTTTTTGTATTGTATTCACAGTGTTGGTGAAAGGCCAAGTCACAACCAAGTACTACCGACTACTGTCCAAACATGGAGGATGGGTTTGGGTACAGAGCTATGCTACTATAGTGCATAATAGCCGTTCATCACGGCCTCACTGCATAGTGAGTGTCAATTATGTCCTTACGTAAGTCAAAATACTTTGTACCATTACGTGTTATCAGCAATTGATTCATTTTGTGTGTTACCAGTAATTGATTCATTACTAATTAAATCCTTTAAGTTTGCTTTATTTTTGTCTTCCGGTATCATTCTGTGCTTGCATGTTATAGCCACTTTCTTCTTGTCATCTCTTCCCTTTTTTAGTTACATTATGTTAAAAAGAGCTGTTATTCCTGATGATTATCTCATACTCCATACGCTTGAATGTAATCCTACTTGTAGCTGTTTGCATTAGACATGGGCCCCAGTTCTGTAATTGGTGTCAGAACTGTGCTGGGGCTGTCTAGGCACAGTGACAGCTACTGCTACCCAGCAGAGTTTACAGTGTCAGTCTGGGAGACAGAGGTATGTTAGGAAGCATTACTTCTTTCAGGGATAGGCGAATCACTGAGGATTCCCTCACTTGCCTTGGGTTGCACAGATGTTGAGGGTAAAACTACATTCTCAAAGTGGCAAGTAGCGCCCACTGAGCTTGTGAAAGTACAGCTGTTTGGACCTGCAGTTTATGAACTTGCAGTTTCTCGTTCAACTCATGAAGGTGAAGGTGTTACAAAATTCCTATCCTGATATAAATCTGAGAGAAACAGAAATCTATATTGAATGAGAGAGATGAGTAATAGTGAAACAGACTGTGACTGAAGAGACTACTTGGTGGGGGGGATGGAGAAAAACAGGGATAGTGGGCACCCCTTGTGTTGAATAGCATAAAAGAGCAGAGAGCGGTACACTACTTTCTTTTTACTAGACTGGTCCATTTCTTATCTGGCCTGAAAGTAAGATGTGCTTGCATGATGTATGTGGTAGGATCATGTGTGTTTGCATATTACAGTGTCGTCTCTGGCAACCTGACTTTGAGCACTTAACGTGTATGAGTTAAGAACCCATAGGGTGTTTCCTTAAACTCAGTCCTAGACACACTGCCAAATGCTGCCCTCATTTCTGTACAGATGTGAAAGCCAGCAGCATGAGGGGAAGACACAGCCCTGCAACCTGCCTGAGTCCCAAGAACTGGGGCAAGTGATTTGATTAAAAAGGAGGATACTGTGACAGGGATATAATGACATATTCTTGAGTTAAATTTACTTCCAGATTATCCACCATTAAAAATGGATGGAAATGAGCTCTAGATAGAAATTAAGAAAGAAGTAGGGTTTTTCTTCTAGTTATCCTTTCAAAAATGTGCTCCACTGTTGCTACTGACAAAACCAGGGAAGACCATTTAATCATCAGAACAGTATCAAATAATATTCAAAATACAATCCACAGTCTGTTCTTGATTTGGTGTTTAGCATCTTTTGTACAAAAAATCTGCCCTGTCTGTGGGGCAGATAAGACTGAACAGAACAGAGCAGAAATGAAGGTGTAGGAAAACAACATTGCACCCCATGTGGTCTAGTTACAAGCACACCGTGCTGACAGGAGAGGAACATGGCTCCTTTGCCTTTTTCTCAGGGATAACTGTGAGAGCCAGGGCAGAGACCAGTTCCTGATAGTGGAGGAGACAGATGAATTGATCTGTGTCTTTCCATTAGCTGACATGGCTGTGATTCCAAACCGCAGGGTGCCACGGATGGCTGAGAAGTTGGCACAGCTTAGGTTCAGAGAGTGGAGACATTTAGCACAAAGACGTTAACGTGGGTCCCAGCGGAACGCTACTGATTGATAGACTTGTGTGGGGATGGGCCCAGACCATAAGATCCACTGCCTGCTGGTATCCTCAGGCTTTCACTGCTGACTCAGTGAAAAACTTGGAAGAATGAACACGAAAACATTATGAAAGCTAACGTGTATTTTCAAAGGAGTTATTTTGGAATTGTGCTGTATGTTTGAGTACATAATTTATTGGACTGTTCTTTTGCAGAGATATTGAGTATAAGGAACTTCAGTTGTCACTGGACCAGGTTACCATTTCTAAATCACAGTTTTCATGCAGAAACTCAGTATCTACCTCGCAGGAAACAAGGAAAATAGTGAAACCCAAAAGTAATAAAATGAAGGCAAAACTCAGAACAACGCCTTACCCACAACAGGTAACTTTTTCAGCAATATTTGCTTACCAATTCTTGTTGTAGAGTGCTTGAGGCAGGATAGACATCATCCAGAACTGAATTTACTGTATGAAGTGACTATAGTATGCTCTGCCACAGGAACTCCCTTGTAGCCTGTAATGCAAATTAAACCCTTTCATTCTTGGGATGGACAGCACATGTAGTACAAACCAACACTGGCAAGTGATGCAAATACAATAACTTTTGGATATGGAGTATGTAAAGTACTTCAAAACCAATGTGCTTTCTTGGTAAAAAGAAGAAAAATATGTAGTAAGAAATAGCTGTGTTGTGAAACTGTGCTGCTGTAGAATGTGTCCCATTCACTGTTGGTATGCAAGGTTCTTAGTGTCACATAGGTACTAGCAGTTTCCTTATGCTGGAGAACATGTCATAAGAATGAATCCTAGCAAACAGAGCATTGAGTGGGATTTGGAATACCTCTCTGTCACTGGATGAGCTAGGACCACATGTGAAAGGAAACTATGGAAACTAAGGAAACTACTATTACCTTAAACTAGCAGTGAGTGCAGCTAGCACATATACTGCATTCAAAACAGCGAGAGCCCAAAAAGCATTTGGAGCCTGGAGAGGAGGGTGGGAGAAAGTGGGAGGAGAAAATTGTTGTGATAGAAGCTGATCCGAAGGACAGGTTTTGTCTTCCTACCATTCTAAATCTTGACATGCCAACATATGCAAAATCATATTCACGGTCTGCTACTCCATCAATCAGTGATTTCCTGTGCTTTGTGACAAACTTCTATCCGCTGGTATTTACAAATGCCTCCACTTCGTAGCTAAATGTAACTATCAAAATTATCAAATAAACCCTTAAAATTAGGATGCAAAAATAGGGGTTTTTTGTTCCTATGTCAAGTGAAGGTAAAGTTATCATAAAGACAAGGAACTTCAAATGCACTGGTAAGCCAGTCCCTTTAGCCAGTGAGATTGCAGTTCAAAGAAACCCAGCTCTGGCTGCCTGTACGATACATTACACAGTTTCATATTAAAGTTAGTCATTTAACTCTCTTCCCCTCCCTTATTTTCTTCTTCCCCCCAGCAGTACAGCTCATTCCAAACAGACAAACTGGAATGCAGCCAGGTGGGAAACTGGCGATCCAGCCCTGCAGTGAACGCTGCCACCATTCAAGAACAAAACTTCCATTCAGAAAACAGTGAACTTTTATATGCCCCGTCATATAGCTTGCCTTTCTCTTACCATTATGGACACTTCCCTGTAGATTCTCATGTCTTCAGTAGCAAAAAGCAAATGCTGCCTTCAAAGTTTGGGCAGTCTCAAGGAGCACCTTGTGAAGTGGCTCGATTTTTCTTGAGTACGCTGCAGACAAACGGAGAATGCCAGTGGCATTATGCCAACTCCTTCGTACCCAACAGCCAGTCACCATCCAAAAATCTTCCTGATCAGCCAGTGAACATCATCCGACATAATCTTGCACAGAGTTATGAAGGTGGGTGTCACTTTAAAAAAAGAAAAGAAGAAAAGAAAAGCTGTGGGGTGTCGGGCAGAGATCTGTAATTGTAGTTTGAAAGCATTACAAGGTGTTTAGGAAAAGCAGAAAATCAGAGACAGCGAAGTGTAATGATCACTATATTTATAGTATTGACATCCCTTTTCCAGTTACCATCAGCACTTGATTAGGAATATTATCAAGGCATCAGTTGCAAAAATGCAACCACCAGAATCACTTTTCGAACAGGGCAGAAATAACACCTCCTTTGATATCAGCAGAGTTTATCTTTGGGTTTGCACTATCAGAGTTATTTAGTGGAATTGCTCCCTTAAGTCATTGCTGAAGTCAGAAAGAAACAAACGTCCTTCAGATCCTATACGGACTTTAAAATAAATGTGATCTATTTCCATAAAAATTGAAGGTTATCGTTTCTGAGCATGAAGCCATTTTGTATGTCTTTACCTTATAGTTACCACAGTGAATGAGTAAATAAAATGCAGTGTCTTCTGCTTTATTTGAAAATGTCTTTAGTGCTCCTCCCCGACCAACTGCATTATCACTCATGCAGATGGTCAGCTCAAATACTTCAAGGGAAGCACTAAAGACACTGGCTTCTCTGAGGTGACAACCTATGAGAAATGAAATAACCTCACAAAGCTGTAAAGTAACTTAACGTAACCAAGCTCAAGATACACTCTAATCTTTAGATCTCACATATATTATTACATCTATCTGCATACACAACTTTGATTAGTTAAAAAATCATTAATGAAGACTGAGCAGTTGACATACCGTTACAAAGTTAGATGGAAACACTCCTTTCTTCTAGCCTCACTGAGGATGGGGCAGAAGTAGTAGTGGAAATTTAAAATAAAAATGCTAGAAAATACAGGCTCAAGATTCTTGAGTACCAGAAGCAAGCATTTATCCACTTAGGGATGTGACATTAGATATCCTAGATTTAAAGGGAATATCTGCCCATGTTAAAAGCTGAGCTTGCTACATCAGGCAGAAGACAGTATCAGGCATTGAATATGTCTCCCACAGAGTAGCAAATAACTTCTGCCCAGGGTTTTGTCCTTCACAGGACCGTTTGACCTCAGCTAGCTGATTGACCTCACCTCACTGACTGTAGCATTTTATTTTACTGTTCTGTGTTCAGGTTGAAATGAGCAAGACTGAAGCTCTTCTTACAGTCTAGTGCAGGTTAAATGCTTTTCTTGAGCTTATGGTCCTCTAATGTGCTGGCTTTCTTTTGTTGCTGTTATGGACTGGGCGTGAAAAGGAGTAGCTTTAGTCCAAAAATAAGAAATGGTTTTGTCCTTCCTAAAGATGCTGTATCTTTGTGGAAAAGAAGAAAAGGCTACATCTTTTGAGGATATACATAAAGACTGAAATAAATCCTGCAGCTCCCCAGAAATCTGCAGGAACAAAGCTATCCTAGGTGTACAGAAATCAGCCCAGCTTTTCTTCTCTGCTTCCAGACTAGCAGATGCCATGAGATTGACCAAGAAAGTAGATCCGCCCCTTGCTGGTCAGAGGGCGCCATCAGATACACTGAGAATGGATGTGGAAAGAACAGCCTGTTCAGAGAACAGTCTGTAAAATTGGTTGTGGCCATAGTATTTGCCAGAAAAACCCAGCGAGCGTAGTAGCAGACAAGCAATTTACTGTCGGTTGGTTGATATGGGCAGATAACTCCTAGCAAACATAAAGCCAGAAGGATTCCACAGGAATACTGTTAAATATGTTAGGGTAAAAAAAATCCCAACAAAAAACTGCAAGCAACTGATATTTTTCAATTTCCTCATGAACAGGAAAATGCAGCTGTGATGCCAGTGGTTCTTACTTCTGGTTCTACTTCTACACAGATTTTGTTGCTTTAGTTGGAATATGTGGGTTCTCTTTTCAGTATGGATGTATTATTTTAATGGATGTTTACCTATTGGACATTTGATACAAAATCACTTGTTACAATTAATTATCTGTAAAAGCAATTAAAATGTACTGTTGTGGAAGGGAAAAAGAATATGGTCAAACTCAGGCCTGGTCAGAGGTCATTGCTTGAGTTCACACAATGTTACAAGTGGGGAAAGAAAAATGGAGCCTCCACTGCAAAGAGGATTTATACATAATTGTTCCAGTTTGTTTCCTTCTGAGGTAGAACTAGCCCTGTTGTACTGAGGCTGAGGCTGGTGGCAGGGAGAAATCTGAACCTTTGGAAGTGACTTTTTGCTTTGAATTGAAAGGGGCATCTGATCTTCCTTACATTGTCAACTGCTGCTTTTTCCAGTGGTTCACTGAAAAACTGACAGCCAGTAAGCTTCAAAGCAGTGTGGATCTGCTTAGCATCATTATCTTCAATCCAAAGGCAATGCCAAATATGACATCTGGCAACCGGATTGGATGCAAGGGCTATTCCACATCACATCCATAGAAGCATCTGCCAAAAATGCCGTAGGCCAGAGACATTTTTCTCTATGGAAAATAGCTTCTTTTGGAGAGATCAGAGATTTTAAGATGATCATGCCAAGCCATCAAAGCTCTGGAAAAGCACGCAGCAGATAAAACTGCCTGCAAATCAGATGCTGCTGCCTCAGAGTCTGGTTTTGAAGCTTCTTCCACTTCTTTCCAGCTGGCCTAGTCATCAGAAAAGAAACACACTTCAGAGAAGGCAACCATATTCTTAGCCAGGGAAGTTTCCTTTGTACACTTGAATGGATACATTACTACAGTACCCACTTCTCATCAAGTTATGCTGTAGGCCAGCCTGTACTATCTGTGTGAAGCTTGGTGCCGCTAATTATGGCAAAATTCAGGAAATTATGAAGAATACTAAGAAAATCTGTGAAAAAGCCCTGGTCTATC
The DNA here is from genome assembly GCF_000696875.1 of Nestor notabilis. Lineage (NCBI taxonomy): Eukaryota > Metazoa > Chordata > Aves > Psittaciformes > Psittacidae > Nestor > Nestor notabilis. The sequence goes on from NW_009943225.1 coordinate 42,649, forward strand.
TTCCTCCCCCAAACCAAGTCCCCAGGTTCAGCCAGTGACTACTGGAAGAAATACATGACATCTTCTCTGAAAACTGTACTCTGCTAGAGACAAAGAAGTCTTGAAGGTCATGTTGCCTTACTATTGCTCTTGGAGGGAGAATAATGGGGAACATAATAATTATACCATCAGCCTGTCAGACCAGGACAAAGCACAGATACTGAGCTAATCTAAAAAACGTTTTATTCATGGGGATGGACAGTATCGAGACCTGTTGTATCTTTGCCTTGTTTAACACGGAGGAGTATCTACATGCCTTTGTGACACAGAAGTCCATGACCTGAGCAGTACAGCTGTTCTGCTCATTGGTCCTCAGCAAAACTCAGAGTGACTGGGTAATTGCTACTCTTCTCTGAAGGCCCTTTCATACAAAGGATTAGGAAACAGGCTACATGTCAGTATTCAAGTGTTGGCATATTGTCCTTTCAAAACATACAGTAACTATCAGGAGATAAACTCTTCTGTGGTAAGCATAGATCAGAAAGCCCAAGAAAAAAAATATGTGAGACAAAGCATGCATGAAGAAGGCTTCAGCCGTATCCTAAAAAAAGGTATGGTTTTTCACAGCCAGGATGCAGAAGTCAGCTGATAAGGGCTGCACAACTGTTGCATGACAATCAGTGCTGAGTGCCAGTCTTCCTTTGCTTTAACCTGGTTCCAAGATGTCTTTCTTTCATTTGTACTTAAATATGGGCAATAAGAGAACAAGGAGCAGCTCTGCCTATTAATATCTTGGTACGGAAAGGCAAGTCTGTGAATGAAACATTTTTTCTGCAAGCTTCTTTCCCCACTGAGCACCGTCTGATCTTTGACTGCACTATTTAAAGGTGAGGAGGGAATGCTTCTCGCTGCACACTGTGGTTGACAGGGGAAAGATCACTCTAGGATGCTGTAACAATGAATAGACATGTTTTAGACAAACACCAATACCTGCTAGAGTAGCCTTTCTGTTCCCACTTAGATGATTGGATGCTGAAATCTAAGCAGGCTGCCAGGTGATGGGGCTCTTATCTCCAGGTTTTCCCTCAACTTGCCCAAGCTGCACCCTGTGTGCCAAGCAGGAAAGCAGAGCTACTTGGCAAGAATTTACAAAGACATGATGCCTGAAGGACTGAGTTTGCAGTTGCAGTTGCAGGCTGCTCTGAATGAAGTGTAAATAAGTATAAAAGGCCTTCTAGAAAGCTGCTATTGCTCTGGTATGATATATAAATGTAGATGTACAGTGTATCTACCTCACTTGGTGTGGCTGACTTGCTCTGGCAGAAGAGTGGTCCAAAAAGCAACCCAAATTAGTGCATTGTCTTCAAGGATTGTAAAGCGTTTCCAAGTGCTGGAGAAGTGCAGAATGCATGGGATCCCCATGCACCTGCTGAGGCAGGTACTCTGGCAACTGCCCACATGCCAGATGGATGGAAGCAATCCTGGAGTGCTGCCCTTCTCCAGCAATACAGAGAGCTGACCAGCTCTCTATTAACTTCTGTATGAAAAGCTCTCCAGGAGGAGTCTGTTACAGGGCATCCTTTGGTTTTTGTCTGCAAAGAAAGAGAAAAGCAGATTTGAGTTTAGCTCCAGCAACTGTTCTGATTGTGAGTGGACAGAAGTGACTATGCTGGGTTGCACTCCAGACACAACTTGCTTAACTGTCTGGTCTCACTCCACTAATGTGCTGACAACCTTAATGGAAGCCTGCAAACAATTAACCAGACGCTTACCTTCTTCCTGAACAGAAGAGATGAAAACCAGGTTTGAGAAACAGGATAGAACAAAATAGATAATATCCTGTAAATCTCCCAAGTATGCAAATTACTTCTTGGTACCAAGAAGGCAGACAACAGCCCAGCAGAATTTGAGATTACAAAAATGAAGATAACAAGACAGGGACCAACTGGTTGCTGTGATACTTCAGCTTCTTACAAGTCTGGGCTCTAAAAATGGAAAAGGAGACTCCTCTGTTCAGAGGTTAGAGAAGGGCCGTAAAGCAACAGTTACTGCAGTAAGAGAACAAACCCATCACTCCTGTGGATGTTTCAAGTGGGAAAAACACTAAAATCAGTATACCAGGTCAGTTAAGCCATATTAGTTATATGGCACTAGCTCTCAGCATGCATACTTATTTCATAGTAAAAATGCCAAACGCAGAGTTAAAATTATAGCAGTGTAATTACACTGGTAAAATTTCCAAGCTACACTCAAGTATGTGGCTGAACCCCTGTTTTGATTTGTGATCTACGAGAGCCATTTTTCAGCAGGTGATGAGAATTCAGTTTACTTAGGCCTGCATGTATTTCTTGGTACAAAATGCATACATGGAAATTAGAAAGAATAACTTGAAAGGTTGTTGTTTCTAGGAGGGTGGTGGGTTGATCAAGAAGAAATTGGATCCAGATTCCTGTTTAAATTCTGGTGTTAATTATGTGGTGTGACTCCCTCTGAAATTAATGAAGCTCTGCATATAAAAAAAGGTACAATTGAGCTATTTCTGCTTCCTCTGTTGTACATGAAGGCTTTGCCAGTCTAGTATAGCACAGGGAATATTTAATTATTAGCAGGTACACTTACATCAGCAACCACTACAGGGGAACTTCAAAACTTTTAAAATGTTGAATAAATTTTTTAGAAAAACAGAAAATCCCTTTTACAAAAGGTACTTCAATGTAGTACCTTTTTGTAATACCTTTTCTTTCACTGTAGAAAGAAAAGGGCTGTTAGTGAGTGTAGCACAGAATAGAGTTTAGGTTTAATGTGAGAAATTTGCTAAGTGCCTTATTTAACCTTTAACATATAACTTTCAAATATGCCTTGCAGGAGCAGTATAACTGCCAAACTGTTCAGATGAGACAGTGCACAAAAATGAGTGCTCACCTAATTTTAGCCATATCGTACAGGATTAAACCAGTGGCTTTCTTTCTTGCCATTTGTAGAAAGGAGTGTACAAAAAGAAAAAGCTGGGTAAGCCAAGCTGAAAATGATAAAACCAATTCAAATTGTTTCAAGAGTTCAGCTAATGCAGAAGCATGAGAGAAAACTAAGATTACTCAGTAGATTTTAGAGGAAAAGCCTGAACAGAAATCCTTGATTCACACTCTCTTGAAAATTCACGAATCTAGCTTCTGATTTTCCATGCATACGCAGGTCAGTACTCCCACATTCACACAGACATTCTCAGTGTATGTTGCAAATTAAATTTATATTACACATATAGCTTTATTGCATGATAGTTCCTTAAAAGGAGAGATACAGCATTACTCGAGAAGTATTTGTGTTGCTTTTCAATAGATGTTTTTAATGCCTGATGATAGTTTTTCAAAGGGAAAAAACAAAGGCTTTTTAACTCTAGATATTACGCATATCACATACACGTCATGAATTAGACACTGACACATCAGCACTTAGCACTGCACACTCTCTTCTTTCCTTACAAGGAAAGGATCCGGTATACTTCCAAAGTGACAGGAAGAATAAATTCTGGTTTACTCCAACCATCAAATCATCGACATGTAATTAATGCTACCCATCTTTTGGTAAATCATTCGATAAATCTCTGAGAAAAGCTTACTTAAGGTCAAGGTTTTTGATAGCAGGTGACATTTCCAAATACTTGTTTTATTTTCCTGATTAACTATGCTAATAATGATAGTTATTTATAATTATTCAGTCAAATAAACAAATGGGCACGTCACATGGAAAACCTTTTTGGAATTGATCAGCACTGTTGGCCTTTCTGAATGGGTTGGGTTTTGGGTTTTGGTTCTGGGTTTTTTTCAACTTTTCAGCACTGTCTTAAAGAGACTCACCCAAAGCCACTGAAGCAAATGGGAATGTCTCTGTCATCTTCCCTGGGGCTTGGAACTGGCCCAAACCAAATGAGTATTACAGTTCAGTCATAAAAAGTGTTAGAGTCTAACTAGTATATGAGCTTATTGTCAGTAATTAACTTATTTTCTCTTTCCTGCAAGTGCCCATATCAAACAGAAGATACAGCCAAGAAGCTCTATCCGACAACTTTACAAGCTGCGCAGCACCCATGCCAGGCAGCAGATACAAAGAAGAGATTTATGATTCTGGCATCATGAAACCCAACAAAATAGACACCAGGATCCAGCCACCTCACCACCTCATCAAAGAAGAAAACAAATTAGCTTTTAACAGAGACCTGCAAGAAAAAATGAGCATTAATGAAAGTTCTTTTTCAAACGCAATAGCCAACTCCTTGCTGCCAAAATCGGAATGTTTCCAGTCTAAAGCTATAGGACAATTAAGTCATCTCCTGCCAATGCCCTCAGTTTATGAGCAAACAAGAAGGATTTGTATGAAAGAACCCAAGTATGGGCACATTAGTCACCATGCTACAAATCTAGATGAACTGGACAATGATGAGAGAATGACTGTAAAGCTTGATCATGACTCTGAAAGTGAACGTGTGATGGATGTGAGACCCTCTGGACAAGTTCCATTTGTGCTTCTAAATTATCACCATGTTTTAGCAAAACATGGTACGTTTCAAACTTCATCATGTACAGCAACAGGACACGTAGGAGAAAATTATGGATACAATTCCGAGGAAGTAAATACATTTATTTACAAAAACCAAAGCCCCTCATCAGCTTCTTCTCCAGAAACCCACAAGGAATCTGCACTACCCCATTATATTGGAACTTCTGTAATAATAGCCAATGGAAGGTGACGGTAATAGAGGAGTATTTACATTTTATTAAGAAGCCAAAGTGTAATGATTTGCAAAAAGCATGAGAAAACATGGTTACATTTACTGAGCATAGCTGAAAGTCAGTGAGGGACAGACTCGTGTGCTCCTGGCCAGCCACAGTGTAACAGTACCTTCAAGGACAGGAAAAAAACCCTACATCTAGCTTCCATGCTTCGTTGTCACCGGTTAAGCTCTGGTGCCAGTGAGAAGACATGTTACAGATCTTATTTTTGTTATTTTATAGTGTGCAACAAAATTAAATGATAGGTGTTATATGCAGAGATTTATATGAAGAACATTCTTTTCCTTAACCCCTCCTTCTCAAAATACATTCAAGATTTTTTTATCATTGTCATAAGCTTTACACTCTAGTTCAGGTACTTTTGACAAACGGTGTGAAACCTTACATCAACTCTTCACGCATGTGCTAAACACCCTGACAAACAAACTTTGTTCAAAGAGTGGTGATTTTTAGTCTCTGTATTGCAGCTGTACTAACTAAATAGAACTCAGTTTGGAGAAAGTTTATTTATTAATTATCCAAAAGTTTTTAAACTAAGTAAATGAAATCTGAAATTGATTTATTTAACATAGATTTCACCAATCTCAGACTGTTACCACCACCATTTACCTTGACAAGGAACGATATGACAAACTAATGCCTACGAAGATACCTATTAAAGGGTTACAGGTCTTGTTATGGCAAATTGGGACAAATCATGTAGCAAGAGCTAATCATTATTCCCCATAAAATGTAATAAGAGAAAGAAATTCCAAAACATGTGTTTCACTGAGTGTTCTGGGAGAAAGCTGTGCAGATTTTCAAACCAGGTAGTCAAAAATACATCTTGATAATAGCACCAGAAATGTTTTCTTTATAGTCAAGGGAATAATGAACATTTATGCTTTATTTTAAACTTACCAGTAGAGTAGACTTCTGAAGTTTGCAAGGTTTGGCTTTTAACACACTGAGCTTCCTTAAGCATAAATCTCATTGTCAGCACAAAGGTGAGATTAATATTTGACTGATTCGTGCACTTCACAAATAATTCCAGCGGACAGTCCAAATTTGGAAGATCGAAAGTCATTGCACAGCCACAATACCCCAAGCTGAGCTTGAAGCAAAGCAGGGCTGGAGCACACCGGGGTTTGGGACTGAGCACTCTGCACATGTCTCTGTTTGTGCTCGTAAACTGTAGCGACAGAGAAGCATATAGCACACATCGACATTTTGTCCAGCCTGTTAGAAATAGATTCCCTCTTTTCCTACTTCTTTGTAAAATTTACAAGTGACATATGGATCCATATCTCCATAGACAGCCCACTTTGTTTTTCAGACACTTCCCCAGACATTGTGTGCTCTTGATATGACATCAACTCCCTATATCAGGCTGTAAATACCAACAAAAAAGGTTGTTGTAGATGCAGGTCAGCTATACTTAGCTGTTTCTTGGCCCAATTCAAGGCTAATTTACGCTTTTAAATCTTTCTCTCTTTTATCAGACTCTCTCTAAAGAGACTTCAACTGAGGAAAACGCTTACCTGGCTAGTGCAATATGGAGAAACATTTGCTCATGGATTGCACCTTGTCAGATAATAATGTAATGAAAAACACATCTCTAAATATCACGGTCTCCCTCTTTTATATGTAGCAATAATATTCAGTCACCTCTGTCTATGTATGAATATTTATTGCTATGAGTATACAAAAATACTTTAAAGACATGTTTGAAATTACCACTTTCAGTATTAGTATTGCTTCCTATTAAAAGGTTAACAGAGAAGGCTTTATTATCAAGTTCAGTTGGTGTTCATTGGAAACTCACAGCTGTCTGAATTTTTCATGTGCTGAAGAAACACGAAAAATATCTTGTGCGAAAAATATAACAAAAATACCTCATCAGCCATTATCAGAATAGAACCAAAGCAGTGCATTCACTCAGTGTAACTGAGCATTCCTTGGTTCATCTAACACTAAAGAAGTCAGCAAGTCTACAGAAATGTTACGGGTGAATAACAGAAATGTTATGAGTGAATACTATTGTCAGTCTGACTTCATACATTGAAGCAATGAGCCATAGGTTGGTTTTTACCATGGCTTTGGCTCATAGCCTTCCCAGCCAGGGCCACTAATGAATGGACCCAACTCCTTAGAAGATACAATTATGCTAAGACCTGTATGTTAATTTTGCTAAATGAAAACCATGCCCTATAAAGGAGTAACTGACATTGTTTGCATCATTAAAAAGAAACCTGATGCACAGCTCTCATGCTACACTTTTCTCTGTACCTCATTAGTGGCATTGCTGCACATAGAGTCAATCGTCTTTTTTTCTGTTCTTGCAAGTACTTCTCACTATAAAAACATGTTTTCAGGAAGGCACAAATTAGGCTTCGGTTAAAAAAATGCCATTGATATTTTTCAGTAAAATACCACAAAATATTTTTCCAGCGTCTACCTTGTTATTCACACTTCCAGGCTTTATTCAATGAGCCTGAGCAGAGGAGGTGTTCCATCATTCTCCCACAGATGTTTTATGGCATGGGATATTCAGGTACATGAACTTTCCCTATTGGGCAATAATGAAGCAATTACACATTCACATATGATAATACAGGGTAGGGTTTAGAAAAGACCTGCGATTAAAAAAGCAAATGAAATGTGTGAAACATTTTTCCTGCCACTCCAGAACAGAAACAGTAATTGCATGTTCACATCTGTAATGTGAATAAAATATATTAAGAGAAAAAAGATGACTTTTAGTCAGTTAAATTACAGATGTTCATAGCAGACTTGTAGGGCAGAATGCTGCACAGCTAGTAACAATGGCAATGTTTTTAATAATTGGAAAAAATTATGTCATGGAAGTGGAGTGTGAATTCGAATATATTATGAAAAATAACCTCATTTCTCTCTATTGCACTCATCCGAGCCACTACAGACACCTCTGTCCTGTGACTTGATAGGATTTTAACTCTTTGGGGAGTTCAGATTGAGCAAGTAAACGATAGGGAGAAAAAGAGAGAGTGAAAGATGGGATATTTTATCAAAATGTAAAGTTGGAAACATTAATCCCATGCTGAGGTTTCAAAGTTTTTATCTTATTAATAGAAACACCAGAGTGTAAATAATGTGATAAGGAAACAGACTTCTCTCCAGGTCATGGTAGCCCTGTAATCTGAAAAAGGATATTAAAGGAATTTAATGAAATGAAGCACAGCGGACAGCAGATGTAGAATAGGAGAAGGTATCACTGCGAGAAAGTACCAATGAATGGGAAACCTGCTAGAACACCAGTGTTTCTCTAAACACCACAAAACAGGACACCAAGTATATTTTTCAACCTTTCAATCATACAACACATAGAAAATGTTAAAATGTTATTATTCCATTTTTTTCTGAACATTAGATTTTGCTTTTTTTATATGATGCAGATAAAAGCTATTTGGCAAATGTAGGTGAAAAAGCACGCAAACCAAACAACCTATTAATGCTCAGAATTATATATGTATTCCCTAAAAATGTAAAGCAATTTTGCTTATTTATTATGTAAAACAAAACTGTTAAAATGTTAATAAAATCCTGTAGCCAAAGGACAAGTGAGTTGGGATTTCTTTGTTACTACAAAACACAGGGTTGCACATAATGTTGCATATATGAAAATTTATTTGAATTGCAATGCGTACTGTATTTAACAGTTATTGTACTATAAAATAGAAGGATTTTTTTTTACTTCTTGCATTTTAGCCACATTGTATTTTAAAGGCAGACTCTTGGAGAACTGAAAACATCACAGAATCACTAATGCGATGTGCTAATGCAAGAGGCTCAAACACATCAGTTCATGATTCTTCCCTGCAGTTCTTTTCTCACAGTTGTATGTTACAAGCCCACAGCCCACCACCATTTCTTGACCTCTCTTCTTTCCTCAGTCCAGATTTAATTTCTTTGGTGTCTGTTCAGTGCAGTGCATTGTGGCAGTAACTTGTGCATGCAAATGCTTTTATCAAACCAGTGACCCCCAGGTATCAGCTCTTTGCAGCACAAATCTTTTTCGTGACAGATATTAAAAAGAGCTTCAATTTTTTTGTATATACACCTACTGCATATTCCAAAGTAGTTCCAAAGAGCAATTTTTTAGACTGCTGATGACTTGCAGCTGAAGCAGAAAAAGAAATTAAAACCCCCTGTTGTACAGTGAAGCAGCAGCACAAAGAATTAAATGATGTAATATTATTTTGAGGTAATAGCCCTTGATTTGTTGGATATATTTAAAAAAACACTCTGAAGTCTTATAAAAGCTTTTACTAGAAGTGAGATGTACAGCTCGAACTCTCAAATGTGAAGTACATTATTACTTTTTCGAATCTTTGGAAACAGTATTGGCGCTGATGGGACACAACCTGCTTACTCTTCTTTCTGAACACAGATACATGCCAACACACCCAGCCTGCTCTGCAGAAGTTTTCCTATCAATAAGCAACCCTTACAAATATTTTCACAATGTGTAATGAGAAATGTTAAAGCAGAGTCCAGGAGGAAAAAAATGAAGTCACAAAAATACAGACATCATAATAAAGGGTTTTTGAAAGCACTTCATCAAGAAAATAGTTTAAGATATGACATCATCTCACAACAAAAGACGTGTTTTACTAATCTAGACAGTTGAATGAAATTAAATATTTTCAGTGCATCACTCTGGATCTGGAGTTGTCTGGTTCTCTCCATACTGATGTCCAGAGGTGCCCTATGCCACATTTGTCTGCCATACATAAAGAACAACAGTATCAATTATTCTCATACAAAAATGTTATGGCTTTCTGGGTCTGCCAAGTTTGGCAAACCAAGAGTAAGACGACTGGCTGTGCTCCCCATCTACCTTACAGTGAGCGTGGTACAGGGAGGTTCTCTGGCTGTCTCCACAGGAACAGCTGCCACTCATCAGGACCCTTGACAGCAGCTCACTACACAATGAGAATTGTCTTTGTGAAGTTCTTTGGTTCTTCCAAAGGAAAGGTCAGGTATGTAGCAAACGCTTTGTCCAACCCAAGGGTGTTTCATTGGGACAACAGGTAGTTTTATACACATAAAGCAGAAACGTTCCCACAGCAGCCAACTATCCTTCGAAGCATAGTTGCTTGGCTAGTTCTCATTTGCAGAAAGGAAGTTTAATATCAACTTTATTTCCAATGCAAAATTTTCTGGAATAATATTACAACTCACAGTGAGAATAGAACAAGCTTTTCATTAAGAAGGCTATGAAGAAATAGAAAAGGAACATTAGCATCCAGGAAATACTGCAACGTTTTACTATTAAGAATCCATCTGCCTGCTGCTCAGACACTGTGGTGGTGCAACTGATGAAGGTTTGAAGGTCTGTCCTACCGTTCAGACAGGAACATGTTTTACCGTTCTTCCCCATCATTCTTTTACAGTACTTGTCCCTCACAAAGGGAAAGCATGTTTTTAGGGAATAATTAAAGTCAAAACCTGATGTATGACCTGGTTATTTAAAGAAATTTCTACAGGCACTCATCAGTCTACCTGGAACACGAGCAAACTCAAAGGTGCTTCCTGCAGGCACACCCTACAGTACTGAAACACAGACACTGTTTTGCTACACATATCGGATTGAGGTACAGATCTAAAGTTTTGTAAAGCTCTGTGGTTGGCAAAACAGTACCAGGGCTATGCTTTCCACAGCAACCTGCAGCTGCACATTGCTTACATACTGCTTGAAAGAAAAGTAGAAAAGAAGTGAAGATGTACAAGGAAGGTGCAAGTGTGCACACACACCCACACACCATTTTTTCTATATGTATATATAAATGATTTCTTCATTTTATTTAAACTTCATTAATCAAACTCAACTTTCATTGTATTACATTACGCATCAGTATTCGATTCTGAAATAAAGGTAGTTGCCAAAAATTAACAGCCCAAAGCAGTTTTGAAAGCATCTGGTGGGAAAACCTGAAAACTGGTGTTCATGTGTATCATTTCAACTATGCCCATTAACAGCTGTCTGCACTCCACTGTCCAGTTCTATGAAATATTGGTCTGCTGTCTCATATGATACAGATCACGAAGGGAAACAAAACAGCAGGGTATGGACAACCCGGCATACTGACAAATCTGCTGTGATATGGAGAATAAAATCCTAAATGTAATAGGGACAACTTAATTTCCAACACTTGCTGCCAAACCACCTAAGCCCTAATATGTGAGGATTTCTCTAAATTACCATTACAGACTAGTTTTCTTGTTTTACAACTTCTTGACTTTGTAACTGAAACAATCTACTAGCGTGTTCAGATTGTTTATGAGGTGAACTTTAACCTAAAAACCCCATTTCTGGCTAGCAGACAGAAGCCCTTTGTGGAAACCAATTTGGCTGATCCACCTTCAGTAGGGACAAGGTAACGTAATAAGCAGTGCTGCCTACTTGAGGAAATGAAGCTGGCCACATCACACCTATGACAAACTTTTCATTTGCAGAGAGCTGTTTGAAGTGCTGTGGTGGCCAAGCCTCCTGGGGCAAATTCGCCTTGCCCGAGAGAAAAACCCGACAAGCTGCCATCATGCGGAAGCTCCCCCATGCCTGCTTCACGATGCCTTCCAGTCATGACCAAGCTGTTAGACCTAACCTGCAACTGTGCAGCCAGCCCCCAAAGCAAGCTGCTTTCAGGTCAGCAGGTGTTAAACCTCTTTCTTTTAATGATTAGCAGCAAAACCAGATGCTCTGCCTTGGGAAAGAGGGTGACAAAAGAAACAATGGAAGATAATTGGACCCAGATTAACTGCAGGTTTTCTCTTTATCTCTACTGTAGTAGTTTTTTATGGCAAGCATTTTAAGAGCTGGGTATTTTATTTTATTTATTAGCTTAACTTCATTGCTATTAGGATAGAATCATTATTAAATTCTAAACTACTGAATAGAACTTCCCCCTCCTGACATGGGATTCTACAATAACCTGGATAGGAAGGTTGCAGCTAGGTGATACAATACTCCAGTGGGCTATTCTTAAGGGGGCTAAGGCCTCTTGGAAGACTATGATTCAAAGGACATATGAGATGATCTATTTAAATCAAATTGACTAAGAAGAGCAACATACACAATTTGGATAACCAACCACAGATCTTAAGTGCTGATGGAAAACTCTCCAAAAACTCAAGGCAGCCATGAGAGAGTTGCAGACCTGAGACCAAAGCACTGGATGGCAAAATGCTGTGCAGGCCCGCATAGAGAAGAACCAAATCATCAAGACTTTACACTTAGACCTGAAGTTAAACACAGTGGTAATCCCGGTAATTCAGAAATATACGATGAGCTCTCCTAGCTCTTTCCACAGCAGAAAATGCAGAAACCAGAATTTAGTTTAAAAAACATAGTAAAAATGTAAAGATTGTATTGTGCTAAAGTACAATAAAATCACAGAAACAAAAAGAAAATAGTTAGCCACTTCAGTTTCTCAAATACAGAGTGCAAATGAAGAGAAAGTTCTGAGGCTCCTTTTAAAGAATAGATGCTTACAAAGAATGGCAACATTGATGTGTTTTAAAGTTAATACAAAAGAATAAAGGCCTTCAGCAATGAGATAATTACCTCTTCTTAACAGTTGAAGTTATCCATGTCAAAGAACAAAGATATCAGAAAATCAGAAGGAAAAACCCCCAAGCTATCAATTACCCTTCCCACCTTTAGGTTTAGCTGCTTGGTGCCAAATACTTAAGAGCCTCCCTTTGCACTGGGAGCTCAGAGGACTATTAATGCTTTGGGACTATGAGGTTTCTCAGCATGTCGAAAGAGTTGCCATCGGGGTGCACAGACTCTACACCCTTGCCTTCTTCATGAACTTGAAGGTATCCATAATCATCTATCCCAACTATCCATGCATTCGGGCCCTCCTCATTGTAGAGATGGACTTTCTTACCACTGCAAATAAAGAGAACCAGACAGTTAGAGATTAATTGGTGGACACTGCACAAACAATTAAAAATAGCTTAGAGGACTAATATCTAGCAGAATGTTTTTATTTCCTACTCCACCGGTTCTTTACAAAGAATGATTTTCAGGAGCATTTTCTGCCTGCTTGATTTCTTTCTGTGGAATTAACAGAGTTGGAGTAAATCTAAAGAGTCTACTTTTTTTTAAATAAAAGACATGAGTACAGCAGTTCACCACTAGCTTAACAAATCACTCTCAATTCCCTTTGTTTTGAGATGATACGAGTAAAATACCTAGAATCATTTTTTAACTCATGCTAGACATCCTATGGGGGAGTATATTTTAATTACTAATCATTAGAATTGAAGGCAATCTAGTAAAAAAAGAAGAAAAAGACAAAGTATCAATGAGTTATTTCCAACTTCCTTAGAGGAAAGTTCGAGAAGAACATTAATCTTACCTGTGTACCCAGTACTTGTAATAACTTGGAAGAACTCCGTTGGGCCCTTCGTCCTGAAAAATATCTATAAGCCTCTCTAGCACAGTTACAGTTCTTGCAATAAGACAGTCTGCAGTTAAAGGCTTCAGATTTTTCCCCTCTTCCTTATTAAATTTTGTGATGAGATCATTGATGCATATGGTAGGGTTGCTGTTATTCACATTGAATCCAAAGCCTGAAGAAGACAAACCAAAAGAAGAGGACAGGATCTGTAAACACTAGCACTTTGTTACTGCCAGAAAGTTAGCACTTTATTCAACTACTTGATACAATTATCTCTCAGGATGTTTCCAGTAGCTCTTTTTCTTCAGTCTTTTACACCTTTAAATCTTACTTCTGGGAAGTCCAGATTTTACTTTGCCTTTGCCCTTAAAATGCCTCCTCAGAATTGTAGAAGCAAATCCACTGCAGTCTTTCAATGACACACCATCCTGCCAATGAGGGTTGGGAAGATGTGGTAATTTGCACATTGGTTACAATAACATTAAAGTGAGAAATTATTTCACTCCCTGGATCCTGACAAGTCATTAGCTAATGGTGAGTAAATCATCTATCATACTTTAAGAGATTAATCTTTAATTCTAAAATTTCTGTTTACTGCAGTCAGCTGGTTGCATTTTCTAAAAGTTAAGCTTTTTTACTCTGCTGATAAGCCTTGTTTGGCTTGCTCTGAAAAGCCCAGAAGATCTAACTTTGCCGTGTAAGACTCCAGTTTGCTTAATCTATCTTATCACAGCATATCCTTTAGAAGCCTTAAGTCTCTCACTGAATTTCTCCAGCTAGAATAATGTTGGTAGAATGCCTTTTTTATTTAAATATGGCTCTTGGGGCCTTTTTTGCAGCCTGCTGAAACAGGCTTCGAGGCATGTAAAGAAATATATTGTATTACCTGTTTATTTTTTTCTCCTAATAATTTGGATTTGTCTTTCCTCAGACATTTGGGATAAAACCCCTCTCTGTCAATCAGGTTTAGGCATGATACATTTCCATTGGCAAGAAGGTCCAGAGGCACAGTTCTGTAAATTTGCTATTAATGAGACTATTCATATATGGAAGTAATTTGTATTAACTGTTAGAAGGATCTCTTCTGTGAAAAGGGTTTTTTGACTTTTAACTATTTGAAGAATGCATGCAAAGAAAGTCACAATGATACCAGTACCATAGATCCTGTGGAACTTAGGTGAAATGTATTATCGTAAAGACACAAAGGAAAATGAACTGGAAGATAAAATGTGCCATGCCAGCAAAAACTAACTCAGCTGTTTATGCTCAGATACAGTACAAGTGAAGAGAGAGTGACCGTGGCCATCAAGCTGTGATTGGTACTGTCACAGTGCATAACGGGGCCTTGGAGTCCATCTGCTGGCTCAGAGCACTCAGTCTTACATATATGAAGACACCACTTAGCAATCCAAAAATTGAAGCAAACATCAGGGACATACTGAGATGATGAGCTCAGCTGAGGCAGAACCTCAGGGGATAAACACCATGGCAAAAATTTAGCCAGTTAATTTGAAAAATACCAGGTGCTGAGGACTCTTACGGCATCTCTGCCCATGTGGGAAGACTGAAAAAGAAACATTCAGCACTGATCGTGCAGTGTGCTGATGTGGCTAACACATCTTCCAGTTCTAGAGCTAGCCCTGCCTTCAGCAGCTGTGCACTGTTTGGATATGCCTTAGCTGCACAGAGGCAGACAGAGCTTTTGCAGGTCAAGGACATTGGCTGTTCCTTGCATTCCACTTGTGTTTGGCTACTGATGTCTGTTCAGAGTCTGGCCCTTACATTAACAAAGTATGTTCTGCAGAACTCTTCTTCCAAAAGGCCTGCAACAAGTAAGTTCTTAAAAAAAAAAAAAAAAAAACCAACCAAAAAACTCCCCACAAAACTCACAACAAAACAAAGTCCCTGATTTTTTAAAAACCATGTTTAAAAGTACAAACATGAACTGTGTCATCTATGAAGCCTTGAACACATGGCACAGGTGAAAAGGCAGGTTTGTCTTTCACCTTATTCTTCACAGCAGTAAAGTTATGTAGATGATCTTTGCTTTTCATCATTACACTCATATACGGGATACTCTTCATGAATGTCATGTCAACAGTGATGTCTAGGTAAGGGATCAGCATGGGTGTAGAAAGGGGATGATGCATGCTTACCTTTCCTGCTGTGAAAGTTTGATCTCATTGCTACTACTAATACAGGAAGTTATGAGTCACCCCTGTTACTGTCAGTGACATACATCACTGAAATGATGTAAAGATCCTTGACTTGAAGTGGCAAATAAGTTTCAATATTAGAAGCTTCCAGGTGGAAGAAAGTTGATGAAAATGTACACCTTTGTATATACTCAGACCTATCACCACTAAGATGACTCCTATGGACATCATAGAAAATGAATACAGAAAGTTTCCTGTATTTGAATGTTTTGGTGTTTAGGGTAAGAAACAGAAGGTAAAACAAGTATGTATTGTGCAAAGAGATATTTGAAAAGATTAACTATTTCTGGAGCCATTTTTGCTCATCTTGTGTTAACCAGAACAGGCTCTGGAAAAACTTACGGAAGCAGTAAATGGTTGACAGGGCACAGAGAAGTTTTTTAAGTGTCACAGTGCAACTTCCATTCTGCACAGGTAGATTATTTACAGAAAGAGGATATAACAATTGAACAGAAAATTTAATGGTTGGACATGTTTCACAGAAGGAGGTGATGACTACTTCAATTGTTTTGATTGTTCACGCCTTGAAATTTATAGCACCTTGACAGAATTGATACCATGGCCATACTCTCTTTGCAAGATACGTTACTTATCTCCTGCGTTACATTCAAATATAAACCAAATATTATCATCTTCTTTAACCTTTATGACTTGCTAGGGAACTTTCATTTAATTTTTTAAACATAGCAGAGAGAATTACTTTTGGAACCAGAACTTAGAGCTCTGCTGGCAGGTTTCTAAGCTTGTCTGACAGATCTCTGCTGCCGCTGGTTGGGGGAAAAAAATTCCTCAACAAATAGCAGGATGATTATCAGACTTAAAATGATAAAAATATCTCAGTACTTATTTGTGCACCTAAATGTCTTCCCTGTTACAGCACAGGGACTTGCTGGAAAATACATGTACAATCTTTCTTAAATTGTCTCTGCTACCTTTTTGGAACCAGCTGTCCAGGTAGACTGTTTGTCTTACAATGAACTAACAGATTGTCGCTCTTTGCTTCCTGACCCAGCCTTCCCAAATACTTTTTGAGGGAACTAAATAAAGTAGTTAATTGATGGAATCATTACTTCAGCTCTGCTTCACTAGCAATATTCCAGTTTCTAGAAAGATATCAACAGGAACAAGTTATGAATAAATTTTTAAAGGCGAAATGAAAGCATTATGCATACATAGCTCTTTTTCTCCTGATTTAAAAGGCATATTCTTTATTTAACTATTTGTCATGTTGAAAAAATAAAAAAGAAAGAAAATTGATAAAAATGGACAAATTTTTCAGCATTCAATATTCTAGTTTTGCAATAGATCAAGGAGGACATTTTCCCTCTTTCCTGAAATGCTCTTTCTTTGAACTCCCCTACATCAGCCCAGATGCTTGCATTTATGTTTTTCTTGTAAAGCATGTGGAATTATTAAGAAGAATGAAAAATATTTACTTTTTGTGCTTCCTTCTGATTTAATATTGTGCTTTATTTCCTTATGGCTGCTGTTATTATATGTTCTTGTCCTTATCATTTGAACTCATAATAACAAATTTCTTCAGAAAAAAACCAGCAAAGAAAAGCTTGAAAATAGACATTTACCAATAACTATATGAAATGTTGTTTCAATAAGTGTAGAGTTTACCAGAACTCCACCAAGCTTAATAAGATCGCTGTAGTAGATATCATTTGGCCATTTTACTCGCAGATCAATATCCTAAAGAAACAAAAAACATACATTAAGAAACACTTTGCCCTTCGATACTGATTATAAGAACACAGGTCATTCATCACTCCAGATTCTATCATTTCTGTACCTCTTCGTCACACTGAATGTGATACTGCCAACTGCTCTTCATAATGAGAACCTATTTAAGTACTTCACAAATGTTACTGAAAAGGTCATAGTAACATGGTTACATGGTTTACTAAGGAGGTTGGCAGCTGTCAGAGAAAAGTATCTATTTCTTAAGAAAAAGAAAAAAGAAAACGGCTTAGAGCAACCAAAAGGGGCTCTAAGGATACTAGAGATTTTTAATCCCAAAATTGTGAGGGTTTTTAGAATTCATTTCCTTCAGCCATGAGTGCCTATTAAAGATTTAGAAGATCTGTTCAAGAAGGATGCAAACTGCAGCAGCCACTGTGGCTCACTGCTGATAAACAACCAGGGTAAGCCTACAAAAACATGAACACGGTATTTGAGAATTCTTGCAGAAACCAGACAAGGAGACAGTGACATCCTGAATTTCAGAAAGGAGAAATTCCAGTTCACAACTATGTAAATACTTCAGTAACGTCCTAAACATATTCACGCTTTCAGCAGCTATGCTCAAGCAACACCCTGGAGCTGGAAACACAAACTGTGCTGTGTGACACCATTCCAGCGCAATAGAGAAGTTTTTGTTGAAACCACAGAACTGAACTGAACTTTGCACCGGCTACTTAAACACAAAAAGAAAGCAAATGTGCTTCCTGCAGTTTGAAAAACTGCATATGACTGTATCCCCAGAGGCAAATTATGGGAGGTGCTCCAGGACTACAAGAGTCGCATTCCCTCCTATTGTAGATTATGAAATCCCTTTACAGGATGTGTGAAAACTGCACCTGGGTCCATGTCTACTTTCCTGACAGATTTAAAAGGCCAGAGGGGAGTCCATTACACATACATTGACAGGAAATACTACCTGATTTTGCTATCAAAGCATTCTAAGAGAGAGTATCACCAATTCATATTCATTATGGAAAATGACTTTGCACTGGGAAAAGATTTATAGAAAACTCTTGAGACATGCAAAGTATGACATAGTTAAACAGTATTATCAGTGTTAAGAGATCTTCCGAAGAGCTATTCATTAGGTCTTACTTAAGAAAAACATACACCTGTAAGAAAACCAGACACTAGAGCTCTGCAAAATGACAGCAAGCAAGTCAACTGGGTATTCTCACAGTGTAAACCACAGAGCAAAGACTTTGCCACAAAATGGAGTTATAAGGTACTGCACAACTACCCACGTGTCAAAGAAACAATAGGTGTTACAAAATATGCTGGAAATAGAGCACTTGCTTATCATTACTTACTAGAGAGAGGTGTTTGCTATTCTCAGAATGGGAAAGCAAAGCACTCTCTTGATATAAGGCTCATTTGCATTTGCAGCACTAACATCTGACGTAAAACTTCCAACTGAGTGGTCAGATTTTTTCCATGAGGAATCAGCACAAAGGCCTCAGTTGCTGCCTGTTTAGCACAGTCAACATTCATGGCAAACCTAAAAATGATGACTGAGACACAGGTGTTTCAGTATTTATTTTTAATAGAAACCCTAAAATGGACTTCAAGCATAGCAAACAACATCAGGGTGCTAAAATATTATTAAGATTCTGACATACAACCACAAAGGTATGGAAATTTCGAGGGAGAATGAAAGCTCTCCTATAGATTAGCCCATTGTTTCCAGCTACTGCCATTTGCATGGCATGGATGGTCATGTGACATAAAGAAAAGCCCTGCATTACCTAAGTCGAAAGGGAAAATTTAAGCATTGAATTCCCAATAAATCTTTGAATTTCCTTGCTTTAATATGTTTGAGTCCAGACCCTTAACACTGGTTATTCAGTAACTTGGTCTTGGTCAAAGCGAGCTATGTTTTGTACATGTGCTATGTACAGCACATGAATTATTGGTACACACTATTTTTATATTCATATTTAGTACTTCAGTCTAAACCTCTAACCTTTTTCTTCTTGAATGGAATAAAACAAAAAATGCCATAGTATACTAGGGTAGGCATAAAGAAGCAAAATGACCTCCATTCATAAATTAACTCCTTCCCCAGTCAGACTCATATTTTATAAAACTAAATCTTGCCCTTCTATTTTTAAATGGTTAAATTATTCACTCCAGCCAAATATTTTATATTGCAAATATCTGCCTGAAGCATTTTGTTTTTATAGTCAAGTTATGAAGCACTGAAGTTAGAAGGTTTTAATAGAAAGGCTGACAGACCCTAAACTACAGCAAAGCTACTGGGTGCCGCTATAATAAAGTTCATGTGTAAATGTGTATAAGTCATTGATTTTCTGTAATATAGGAAACATATGCTTTAGTTAACTACTTCTGTAAAATACCAAAGTTTTATAGTTAGCAAATATTAGGAAATGGTAACATTAAAAAGGAGATATATGAGGTGATGAAGAAGACTGGTTCTTCATTTTAATACTGATGACAGGACACTTGATTCCCTCTTGAGAGCAATACTCCTAAGTTCTTGCTTTAGAAATCAGTTTTTGACCTTAAACAAGGGTTGGAAAAATCCTTTAAAAGGGATAAAGTGACCACTGAAACAACACCACCAAAAAAAAACCCAGAAAAGGATTTGTCAGTTTTATTCATTTTCTCCTTCTCCTTCTTCCCCACCTTCTTAAAAATCAAAACAAACTAATTCAATTGTCAGACAAACAAAATTGACATTATCTTTACTGCTGAAGACTGAGTCTTAAGTTTCATAAGACTGAGTGAAATGAGTGCAGTATACTTAATCAGCTCAGTAAAAGACAGTATTCATCATATGTATACTAGATTTCCTAAAACACATAAATAATCAAGCATGTATGAAGGCTAAGTTTACCACTATATTAGTGCTGAAAAAACTGTATTATGCATTCAGTTATTCTACACATAAGACATAGTTAAAATCTGAATTTAATGAAAATGGAAACAGGAATTTTGAGATAAATTAGAATGACATACCTCGTATTCTGGTATTGATCTAACTGACTCTACTACTGCCAAGGACACCAGGTGTTGAATAAAAGAAATTCTCTGGCCCAGGTTGGAATGTAGAGGAACGGTGATATGTAAAGTGGATAGTGCACAGCCCACAGGACTGAGCCAAACATTTCCACCACGACCTGGGAAGGGAGAAGAAAAAAGTTGACTTCAACTCAAGAAAATAATATTTATTAAAAAGATCACTGTGTTAATGTGGACAACTACAAAAGAGAAAGACTTAATAGTATCCATCCAAGAATCTACTGTAAGTCCTGTAATGGAGTTTCAAAACTAATTTTGAAAGAAAAATGGTTAACATGCAAACCTTCTTTTAAAAAAAAAACAGCAGGTTGTTTAATATGCATGCTGCTACCCAAATTCCTAGAATGTCCCAAATGACCAGCTTCCAGGATTTTCCTGGTATCTCGTAACATACACATTCCAAAAGATCTTGCTTTGTTATCTGCAGAAGTGTTTGAGAAGATGCTCTGTGTGCACCTAGAAATCCACCTACATTGTGAATCAACTTGGCCCAAGCTAGATCTGTACCAAAAGCCAGGTAACCACCTTCATGTAGATCTATGCTCTGAAGAGCTTATTAGGCTGGATGCTGTGTTCTTCTAATAAAATGAATACTGCTTTTAAATCAGTGTAAGCACCCTCCCGGGAAAAGGACAGAACTTGCAAAAGACTCTGAAAGCCCACCTTCAGGCAAATCCTGCAGACTCCAGGAACCTCTATCTCAGAGCAAGTCAAGACCCAGTCTTGTTCCAGTTAAGTCAAAAAGGAGTTCTGATTTGCAAGTCTGACTTGTATTACACTAAATGTAGTAATGGCAGTTTCCATGACTGGGAAGACTTTTTGACAGAAACTAGACCATTAAATCATTTCTGCAAAAGCCACCAAACATCCTGAAAATGTTTACTTTGGTCTCTATTAACTTACGGTTTGAGTTTGAATCCGCAGTTCAAGTGAGAAGAGAAGAGGACACGATTATTCTGTAGATGATATTGTCAAAAATACTCACAATGTATCTTTAAGGCTAGGTGACAGTAAAATGTCCTATTTTATATACTTAATACATATTTATTAGCACTAGAAGGAAACTTACATACCTTTCCCTTGTGTTTGGCGAACAGCAATTGCTATTAAACCCATCTCCTCAGGCAACTCGAACATTAACCTGCCAATTAGGAAAAAAAACCCCATGCTTATCAGCTGAAACACTAAGCTACATTCATGAAAATCTAGGCTTAAATATCAGGTAATATTTTATGTTAACATTGCACTACCATTTATCCATTTTCAGTTAACATTTATTCTTGACCAAAAAGCATTAGAATATTAAAAAAAGATTAACTGAAAAACGATAATGTAAAACATTACTATATCTATTACTCTGGAAAAAGTTATAGCCCTAGGTCATTTAAGGTGCCTTCTGATAACATACGTTTTGTATTTCTTCACATTTTCTTGAAGTGCTTATTTTTTGCATGTCACTATCTTCAGTAAGTGACAACTAGCAATTCTAGACATTTGTTTCTACTTACAGCAAATTTTTGTTCATACTACAGAATATAAGACCAGCAGTTTCTGATTATTTAGAAAACCAATATGGTGGCAATAAAGCAGTTTAAAAGATACACTATCCCCTGAGAACTAATTATGATTTAACTACAGTAAATAAATCTACACCTTCTGAGAACTCTAGAGAACACTGGCTTATTTTAGGCTTGTGTTCTGCTTTTAAAATAGTTTCACTTAAAAGAATACTAACTTTCCTCTGGGGATAAGTAGAAAGTGCACTTTAACACCACCAAATGAGTCAATGCTAGACTTAAAAAAAAAAAGAAGAAAAAACCCTACTGTGAGAACTTCATTCAAGCCACTTTAAAACAGATTTGAACTGTGCTGTGATCCTCCTCCATTTTCAGGAAGAGTTATATAACAGATAAAACATATTCAAGATGTTGCTAGCAAGGTAAACACAGAAAGTGATGTATAGTCTAAAAGTCTGCTTCTAACATGGCACAAATATAACATTGTTCATTCATATAAAAGCAATCTTGTCTTGGAGGTAAGTGCAGTCCAGGTCAGCAAAGAGTTCAAACTTATTTCCTCTGAATTTCAGATATGTATGAAAGGTGTTTCAACATCTGCAATCAAGCAAGTATCCCTGGGCAGCTAAGACCAGCTGCAAGCAGAACTGTCCCCCTGCTGCCCACAGGCACACACCTATATATGCAGATGACAAACTAAGTAACTATCCATCCCTCCGGCTTCGTGGGTTGAAAAGCAGGGCTTTGGTAACTCTTGGGACTGTGTAGGTAGTAAAACGCAAGAAGGATCCCTAAGGTTTCAGAATATCTTTTAAATGGGTGACTTGTTTTCATGATGATCAGAATGGAAGGTTATTGGAGGGCCCAAGCAAATTCTGGACCACAAATGCCTTTGCTAATTAGAAATAATTGAACCCAAACTGGCAGAAGCTGTCACAGGTTCCACAATGTTTTTCCACACTACTCCTCAGTTACTGAGATGCTGTCAAAGAGCAATAGCCTGCTGTCTTTGCCAGTCCCCTTCCAGTTCACATGAAATACAGCTCAATAATTCTTTCTTTTGGACTCTACAGATTACACACTGATAGAAGGCTCACCTATCTACCTCCAACCTTTAACATTAAAAATACACCTCTTCCTATGCTGGCACCTGAGGAAAATCCTCCACAGCTCATGAGGCTTCAGCCCTGTCTTCTGGGAACAGTGTGATTTCAGTTACAACACAAGTTCATGGTTTTGTAACAAGAAAATCTAATTTAAATTTGGAAGTACAGTTAGAAAGAGATTACACTGGTTTCTGTTACTTCTCCATTTACAGATTTGTTTTTAAATAGGTAAAAAAAAAAGAGCCATGTGCTGCCATGATGGGAGGAAAATAATCAGAGCAGGAAAAAAAACTTAATTATGAATCCAAAACACAGGCTTCTAGAACAAAGAGATATGATTAACAGAACATATGAATGTAACTATTAGAGGCTTGGCAGCAGGTAAGAACATATTAAATGCAGAGACTTTTAAGGGTCAGGAAGAAATTCTTTAATGGACACAATGTGGGGAAGTTAATACCCAGACTGATACAGCAAGAGACAGATAGATTTATTTTTACTACTTCTTGCGATTGTGCTGGAATTACCATGAAGACTATGATGATAAAAGCCCCCACACAACTGTCCCCCCTCCAACCTCCCAACTTCAGAGCTTTGTAAATTTTGTGTGCTTGTTAGTTTTATTCTAGGAGAAACAACTTGGATTTCCCTTACCAGAAAGAGTAACTGTACGTGCACTTCTTTACATATCGACTTCCCTTCTTTTCTTTCAACTTAATCAGTTGCAGATTTAACAATTTAATTTTTCTGCAGAGTGACTTAATCACAGTGCTCACCACATTTCCCCCACGAAATTTTTTCCTTCAAGAAATTCTCTGTTCTTTTTTTGGCTCTTTAACTAACTTGCTCTACATATTAAGTCACAAGACCACACTGAGATACGAGAGTAGGGGAACATGAAATGTCTGAAGACAAATTTACCCATCAGGAAGAATATCAGATGGCACCTACATGACTGTAGAAGATGATACTAGAATTTTATGTAATTTTTACTTTTCTGCTTTGAGCATTTTTGTGGTATTTTCCAAAACGTGAGCAAGGCACTTTTGGTATTCAAGAATATTCAACCAGTTGAAATACTGAGAGAGCTTCTTGCACTATTTTTTATACAAATGTCCTTCCCTTGCCTGTAGTGCATACTATGAATGCTGTTGAGTAATAAACAATACTTAATTGTTTTATAGAAATTGTCAAGTCTAAGGAGGACTCTGTCTTCATGGCTAATCAACACAATGACTTTTCTTCCTACATGAACGTAAAATGGGAATTGAAACCACAAAAACTATGTTTGAATAATGTTAAAGGCCTGACAACTATAAATTTCATTGATGTTGTGGGTTTAAGATTGAAACTCTCATTAATGCATCCTGCTGTGTTACAGTATTGCAGAGGTATTACAACAGGCAGCATTACGTTCCAGATGTTGACATACCTGGGCACAAGAGAGTAAGTTATGAACAGATTTATCCCTTTAAGTCTGAAAATCTCACTCTCAAATAGCTTGTTTATAGAGTATTATAAAAGCAACATAAAAAAAACCCTTACAATTTTTAGTCAAACAGTAAGAAATACACCTTTTGATCAGTTTCTTGTATTATTTTGGACAAAAAGGTGCCTGAACACTTGCTTTACTACTTTATATCTACTGTTTCTGACCATTATGTCCAATTTGAAAATGAGCAGTTTGTCTACTCTTTCTCCTAAACTCTCCTTCATTGCCCTCCATTTCCTTTTCATAGCCCTCAACTACATGATGCTATGTCTGACTGCAAGCTCTGTGTGCTGAATGGCCTGCCAGAGGGCATGCTGGCCAAGCAGAATAGGTAGCTCTCAAGTCCATGCTACAGACTCCTTGCTAGCAGCACTGATCCGTGTCTTTCTCTCCTACTTGGTAGCCTGTATTCATAAGAACACAAATACCTAAAGGAGCTCAAAGATATGGAAGTCTTCTGTAAAATGGGCAGTAGACTCACTGAGAACTGGGGGGCCACGATCAGAGGAGAAGCCACCAAGACTGACATCATGGTGTGAGTCTGTTGCAGACCACCTAATCAGAAGGAGGAAGTGGAAGCAGTCTTTTTGGGCTACTGGAGGACATATGCAGATCACAGATCCTGATTCCTATGGAGAGACTCCCATCTCCCAATATCTGCTAAAAGACAAACGATGGGATGCAAGCAATCCAGCTGACTTGTGGAGGATGCTAGGGACAAGCTCTTAACACAAATATCAGATGATCAACTCAAGTGATCAACTTGATCTGCTACAAACAAGAGAGAGCTGACTGGGGAGGCGATATTCTGTTACAGCTTTGGCCATAGCAACCATGAACCAATTCTGTTCAGGATCTTGAGAAGAATGAAGAAGGCAAGTAACACAGTACAAACCCTGGATTTCACAAGAGCAGAATTCAGTTTATTTAGGGACCTGATAGATGGGATCTTATGCAAGGCAGCTCTGAAGGACAAGTGAGCTGAACAGACCTCATCTTCAAAGACAATCTCCCACAGACAAAATAGCAGTCCACCACAATACTGAGGAAAATAAGCAGATGAACAGTCTGGTTTGGCTAAACAGGGAATTCATGACTGTAGAAAGAATGTTCAAAAGAGACGGAAGCATGGAGAAATGCTACCAAAAAAAAAAAAAAAGAGCAGCAGAAACATTGTCCAGGCAAGCAAGGATGATGTTAGGAAAGCCGAAGCTCAGCTGCAGTAGAGATTGTCAAGAAACAGCAACAAGAACTTCTACTGCTGTATGATAAGAATAAACAAGGAAAATGTGGGTTTGCAACTGACTGACGCAAAAGCACAGTGGACACATACAACACTGAGTTACTCAATGCATTCTTTACCCCAGTCTTTAACAACAAGGTCTCCCAGGCCTTTACACATACTGACAGAGTTCAAGGAGAAGAGAAAATACCAAGAGTAGAAAAAGACTGATTTCATAAAACTCTTCTGAAATCTTGTCTCATACAAGTCCACAAAAGCAGACGGGGTGCACCTGAGAATGCTGAGAGAGCTGGCTGATGGCGCATCAAGGCTGTTTTCTATCATTGTGGTCATGGAGATCAGAGTAAGTCCCAGACGAATAGAGAAGGGCAAATATTGCAGCCATGTTCAAGATGATCTTTCACAACACCTTGTATCCACATTTGGCCATCGTAGTCTAGAGGAATGCACCACCAAACCAGCAAAAAAGTGACTGGATTCTGGGATTGAAAAATAGGGGTTTATAACCTACCTTTAGGCTGGATACAACTGCAGTTCCTCAGGGATTTATCCTGAGACCTATCCTACAACTATCTTAATATCTCTACCAATGACCTGTAGGAGGAAATGGCATGCATGTTAATCAAGTTTGTGAATAACAGTGAACTATGAGGATAACTATGCATTGAAATAGGGTGCCCAGAGAGGCTGTAGAGTATTTCTGTCCCTGGAGATTTTCAGGATCTGAGCTGAAAAAGCCCTGAACAAGCTGGTCTGAATACGCTGCTAATCCCACTTGAAAGGAAGAGTTTGGACTAGAGACCTTGGGGTATACCTTCCAATCTGAGTGATTCTTTGACTCCAGGAAATGTACAGAAACTTGGTATTTCTGGGGTTCCTAGCTGTCCTTTAAGCTTGGCTGAAATCCGTCAGAAACTAGCCATGAGTGACTAATTACTAAATTAGCAATTTAGGCCAAAGGTTGTTCACTGGAATCCCATTCCCTATCCCAAGTAGGATCCTAGGTTAAAGTAATTTTCAGACTCTTGTATGGCCTAAATATTTAGTTTTATTCATCTTCTACTTTCCATGGAGTATTTTATACACGATCAGGTGCAATATGCAAGATTGACTCCCACAACTGAGACAGGTAGAACAACACCTAAACTGTTAATCCTTCTGAGGCTCATTTAAATGATAGGAATCTTACTGCTCTGCACTATTATAACTTTGCCTATATACAGCAGGCAAAATATGTGCCAGAATATACTATTACATGAATGCGCTCTTCTGTTCCACTGCAAAAATTCACAGCTTCTTTGACTTTATAGTGGGTTTCCTTACAGCAATGTTAGTATAGAAAGGAGCCTTTAGTGTCAAATTCTGTTAGAATTCCTTAGACACATTAAAGTCCTACATCAGTGAGAAAAACGATGAAGGATGTCCTGGTTTCACCTGTAATAGTAATTTTTTTTTCCTTCCTAGTGGCTGGTGCAGTGCCATGTTTTGGCTTCAGCCTGAGAACAATGCTGATAATGCACTGATGTTTTAGATGTTGCTGAGCAGCACTTGCCCTGATCAATGACTTTTCAGTCTCTCATGTTCTGCCAGTGAGGAGGGACACAAGAAGTTGGGAGGAAGCACAGACAGGACACCTTACCCGAACTAGCCAAAGCGGTATTCCACACCACAGCACGTCATGCCCAGTATATAAACTGGTGGGAGTTAGCCAGAAGGGCAGATTGCTACTTGGGTCAGGCTGGGTATTTGTCAGTGAGTGGTGAGCAATTGCATTCCTTTCCCGTTTTAGTTTTATGTTCTCTCTCCTTGTTATTTCCCTTATCATTATTATTATTAATATTAGTAGTAGTATTATACCATACTTTAGTTATTGGACTGTTATCTCAACCCATGGGGTTTACATTCTTTCAGTTCTCCTCCCTGTCCCGCCTGGAGGTGTGTGGGGAAAGGGGGCAGTGAGTGAGCGGCTGTGCGGTTCTGACTTACCAGCTGGGCTTAAACCATGACAAAGGGTTACAGTGCCCCAGACCTCTGAAAAGCTAACAGACTTCTGGAACCTTGGATTGCTAGTTTCTTCTACCTTACTTCAATAAATACTACAAAAAGAAGATTGTCCTATACCAGTCATGACATTTTCAGCAAGGAATAATCTTATCGATAATCGGAATAACATAGTAGGAATTTACATATACTTCAGTTAGTTGGTTAGTCTTTGAGAGCAGTGCACTAATAACAGTATTGCTTCAACTAAACTGCAGGACATAGGAAGACTGTAAGTACAGCAAAGTCATGCCAGCTACTTTTCAGCTGGATCAATGCTCTAATCTGGCTCAACATAAATGAACACTGTTGGCAAAAGGGAAGCAACAGTAAAAGAGGCCAGAGGATAAGAGAGAAGACTAAACCACCCCTTTCTTACCACCCACATACTTATGTTTGATTTAAATTACTGTATTATGGCCTTGGAATAGTGCATGCTTTGCTTGTGGAATTGCTTTGAGAATCCGGCACACTGAACAGGCAGGGTAAAACACTACCATTAAACGCTCATTTTTAATGCTCACTGCATTTTTCAGCTGGTAATTTTCTTGTGTCTCTATTTTTATACCAGGTATTTTATAATTAGTCCTTTGTATATGTTTATAGGCTTTTCCTCTTAAAAAAAGAAAAAGAGAATTTTAAAACACAGTACCATACAGCCAAAGGTGTCAGGAAACATACCCAAATAAGAAAGGACTCCAAAAAATTGGTTTGCCAACAAAATGCCAGTAAAATTTGAAACCTGGGTTCAGACACACTGGTAATGTTCCAAAACTGAAAACTTAAAGAACTTCTTTATTCAGTAAATCAGCTTCTCTGTGAATATCATCAAGACCACAAACTTACAGTAAAAGAGGGAGTTTCCAAGGGAGATGTGAGGAGAGTTTAGGAGTTTAAGTTTTTCAATTTTTAATTTGAAAAGCAAAAACCTCTACTGTTTTGAACAGTTTATTTATTTTTTTCCTATAGTAAGTAATCTTTTAAATTTATTACCTTTATTTGAAAAAGCTACCTGAAGCATACTGAAAAGCTAACATAGGACAAATGGAAATAAAAAAAATTCATTAAAAAAATAAACTCCAATGCCAAGATTTAAGAAACAGAATGGTTACTGAAATGCAGTGAAACATATTTATCATAACATGTTAGAATAGAATCTTCACAGTGGAATAAAAAGAGAAAACATATTGATCAAAACCAGATCTAACCACTTTTGTCCAAAGCAAGGCATAGTATGGATGCTATAAAAAATTTAAAACATAGAGATCAATGCAGCCTGTAATGATGTCACTTTTAACAGTAATTTCATCACACTTCATTAGATACACAAACGCGAGAAGTGGGCCCGTGTGAAACTCATGAGGTTCAACAAGGCCAACTGCAAGGTTCTGCATCTGCGTTAGGGCAAACCCCAGTATTGATACAGGCTGGGAGATGAGAGGATTAAGAGCAGCCCTATGGAAAAGGACTTGGTGGTACTGGTGGATGAAAAGCTGGATGTCAGCTGGCAGTGTGCGCTCGCAGTCCAGAAAGCCAGCTGGCTGCATCAAAAGAAATGTGACCAGCAGGCCAAGGGAGGTGATTTTACCCCTCTGCTCCACCCTTGTGAGACCCTACTTGGAGTACTGCATTCAGCTCTGGGGCACTCAACGTAAGACAGATGTGGACCTGTTGGAGCAGGTTCAAAGGAGAGGCACAAAAATGACCAGAAGAATGTAACACCTCTCCTGTGGGGACAGGCTGAGAGAGTTGGGATTGTTCAGCTGGGAGAAGAGAAGGCTCAAGTGAGACCTTATATCAGACTTACAGTACTTAAAAGAGGCTATAAGAAAGATGGAAAAAAACTTTTTAGCAGGATCTGTTGCGACAGGACAAGAAGTAAGGTTTTGAACTTAAAGAGAGTAGATTTAGACTAGATACAAGGAAGACATTTTTTGCAACAAGGATGGTAAAGCACTGGATCAGGTTGCTCAGAGAACTGGTAGATGTCCCGTCCCTGGAAACGTTCAAGGCCAGGATGGACAGGGCTCTTGAGCAACCTGATCTAGTTGAATATGTCCCTCCTTGTTGCAGGAGAGGTTGGACTAGATGATCTCTAAAGCTCCCTCCCAACTCAAACCATTCTATGATTCTGCAAGTGTACAGTTTGGTTATTGTCTGAGAGGGAATCATAGAATGGTTTTGGTTGAAAACCTTAAAGTAACCTCATACAGTACAGCAAGAAAACAGCATTTCAGTAAGGTGGCTGTTGCAGTTTATGCCCAGCCAGCAACTCAGCACCACACAGCCGTTTGCTCACCTCGCCCGCTTCCCCGCTTTGGGCTGGATGGGAAGAAGGATCAGAAGAATGTAAACCCCATGGACTGAGATAACAGTTTAACAACTAAGTACAATATACTACTACTACTACCAATAATATTGATAAGGGAAATAACAACGGGAGAGAACATAAAACTAAAAGGGGAAAGGAAAAACCAATAAACACAAGTGATGCACAATGCAACTGATCACCACCCAGCCCGACTTGAGCAGCCCTTCCAGGTGACTCCCCCCAGTTTCTATACTGGGCATGACATGCTATGGTATCGAATACCCCTTTGGCCAGTTGGGGTCAGGTGTCCTGTCTCTGCTCCCTCCCAGCTCCTTGTGCCCCTCCTCACTGGCAGAGCGTGAGGCTGAAAAGTCCTTGACCAGGGTAAGAGCTACTGAGCAACAAGCAAAAAACTGGTGTGTTATCAGCACTGTTCCCAGACTGAAGCCAAAACACAGCACTGCTAGGAAGGAGAAAAAAAAACCAAACCAAAACTGTGGCAGCTGAAACCAGGACAGTGGCAGACCTAGTTTAAATCAGTATTAGATCCATTAACTTATAGTTTAAGGTATTGCAAGCACTAGGGTCTCAAAAGTAATCCATCATTATTCTAAATTCACACATTATTACTTAAAGTCACCTCTCAGATAAAAGAGCAAACAGAGAACTTCTTGCACACACAACAATTTTAACTTGATTCTGTCTAATTTCTAGTCTGGGTAATTCCATTTTCTTATGAAAATTTCTCCGCAGTTTACTAAGCACTTCATCTCCTGCCTTAAATCATACCCGGTGTCAAATAGTTGCCATGTTCTACCAAAGAAGTGATGAAGTTATTCCCAAGTAGCTACTCAAACAGTTAGGGTTAACGTAGAACAAAAGACACTGGACATATCACATAAATTAAAGGAAGCATGAGAAAGAATTCTATGTGAGCAGAAACTAGCTGCCCTCCCCAGATCCTTCACAGAAGTTTCCATTACATTGGGAAAAAAATGAAAACATTTCAACAAAAAAGCATCAATTTCTTGCTAAGTAACTGTAGAAGACCTAAAAAATTAGCAATAAAACTTACTTCCCTTAGATTTATGAATTTTCCTTTATCCTTTTACTATTGCAAGTTTCATCAAAACCAATCATACTTAGAATCACAAATAATTTACAGTTAAGAGAATACTATAAGAGCCTTTGAATTTTTTTCTCTGATTTGCTTTTCATTCTTTTATTTTGTGATTGCAACATATATTGTGCTCAAAATTTAGGAGGCAGTACATTTTTAGCCTTCCTAATCGCATGCTAACTGAAAAATAATTTTTTTCTCCTCTTTCTAAAGGTACACTCAATAGCTTTCCTACACTAAAAATAGAGGTAGCATATTTTTCCATTGTTTGATTTCTTGTGGTCTATAGATTAGATTTTACCTGTGAGAGACCTCTTGGTTTGTCAAACATTCTTTCTGTAAAATATTTTTAATGTGAAAAAGAATTGGCTAAAATTTCACGCAAATTTCTCATTACCACTGTTGGCCAAAATCATCTAAGTCTCAATTTAAAACTGTTCATGTGCCTTTCCACTGTGTAATTTAAAAATACACACAGAACTTCTTGTAAATTCTAAACACTTGTTCATTTTCTTATTTTTATGACACAGACTCACTGTACGATATGTTATGAGCGTCACCATGAAGATGGCAATTTGACACGTTACTTGTCGTTAATTAAACCTGCATAATTTTGCCCAGGTGTTACAACTATTATAAATCAACTCTGGGTTCACAGACTGGCAGGTAAAGCACAATTATTTTACTTGCATGTCTTTTTTTCCATTAAGCACTGTGAAATACAAAATCATTGAAAAAAGTATTACTAACCTGTTTTAGCTGTGCAAAAGCAACCAAAAGCACTGTATTGCTTCTATATCAATAAGCACAGAATTTGATTGCAAAACACCCACAAAAATGACAACTTTTTTCTCCGTTATCATTAAAAAACCTAGATGTGTTGCATCTAGAAAGTTCTTAAGTATGATGTAAGAGATTTATACAAAATGATAAATTAAATGCAAGCCTGGGAAAAAAGGTATTTTTTTATTTACAGAAAAAATGTTCCAGTGAGACACATTTTTAAAAGAAGTTCTTGGAAAACAGCAATTTAGCTCTACAATTTTAGCTATCATTTGAAATACTCTGTTTAGGAAGTGAAGTTTAGAATATTATATTTTAAAAGCCACTATTAGACCCAATCAGATGTTTTTCTTACACATTTTTTTCATAGAAAATACAGATTCAGAAATGCCACTATTCTCTAAGAGAAGAAGGAATTAATTTGTCTGAAAAAAAAAGGCATTTTTCCTTTAAAATACTTAACGCTTTATAGGGGTATTTTCAGCCTAGTCAAAATTATAAGTTGCTTCAAATATACGGAAATAGTAAAGTTTTGAATGATTTAAATCTTGAAACATGTCTATCCATGGCAACATAACCAGGCTTCTGTCTGCCTCAGTTTCCCCCTGAAGCATCAGGTTTCACTAAGGAGCTACATTTGCCATCCAGCTTGGGATTCCTCTTTGTTAAGCTATGCAATGCTTCACAGGGAAGGCACTTTTGGATGAGGAGTCTGGCTATCAGCCACAGTAGCAACATGGGCTATCCTAACTAGAACCTTCACAAGGCATAGAAGGCACACGCATTTCAAATTCATTGTTGAGCTGACTTGAAATGAAGCATTGAGCTGGGTTATAAATTCTGAACATTACACTTCAACATCTCTAAATAGAACATCCCAGCAATTTCTTGTTCTCTGTGTGAAGAAAGAACTGATGACACTTCAGTTTTTTTCTGATTCGAAGTTGCAGATCATGTTAGAGATAGTAATCCAGAAAAATTATTGCCTTTTTTTTTTTATGGTGAATGCAAAAAGGCAATAAACACAACAGTTGAACTCAGTTGGCTCTATATTCATGTGTCTAATGATTAACACACAAAAATGCTCTCATCAAGCACCAGAGTCTTATACTAGCTCTTCCCTCACAGTGCCAACAGAAACCACGAGATTTCTAAATTCAGTATATAAGCGTAAAAGCACTTTTCTCATGCAAGAGCCAACATTCAAAACCATATAAATAAAGAACAGAAAAGCTCTGTTGTTAAATATTTTTAAAACCCCTACTATTAGACTGTGCCAGCTTGAAGGCAGACTCCAATAGTTAATTTCATGGATGATTAAGAATGAATTTCAAAATAAGGAAGTCACTTTATGCTGGCCACAGCATCCTCTGTAGACTCCAGAAACAGTCATCATAATGTAGACTTTAACCACAGACTCAACACAAATGTAGCTGATATTCATGTCCTGAAACAGTGGATTCTCTTTGTCAGGGTGGGTAGGAGAAAACCCAAAGGTCCCCATGTAGACTCATTACTTTATATTCTTCAAATGCAAGAAAAGCAGTAGCTTCCTACTTCTGTAAAGTTCAAAGGAATGCCCAGTTTAAGACAATAAAATATGTACAAATACCTTTTACCATGAGAGGCGGATGAAAGGGTAAAGCACTGAGCTGAAGAGAGATGACATTCAAGGGGGGAGGGCTGCACAACCATCCTGAATCATGTATCTGGATCATGCCTGCTTGCTTAAGCAGCAGTTCACAGGGGGCGAGAAGCCATATAGGTGCCCAGGTAAATCTATACTTGGTATCTTGCCACTTTCCTGAGCAATGACATTTGCACATAGTGGATGATGAAGTCTGAATATAATATTGCCAAAGAAAAAATGCCTTTCATTCTCGCATTACCTTAGTAATCTCAGGAACCACTTGCAAGTGATGACAAATGTAACGTGTCCGATTCTAACTGCATATCATATAAACAGTATTTCAACGTTCTTGTATGAAAAACAAAGAAAACTGACAGCTCATCCCCTGTCATTTCTCCCTCTCCTTCATCTCTGCTTCAACATTACTCTGTTGTAGTATCTCAACAGTCAGGATCTGGTTACAAGTCCTACTGTCCATCACTAGCTCTCAGTGGATGTGTTTGATGACATGCCATTCTTGCATTTGCTTGTCAGATAGGTAATCAGTACTCATAAAGTAACACCTGAAATCTGTCATAAATAATTTTTGATGCTCCCGACAGACCTCTGGGTCCTCCTTCACCTGTTTTTTTGTGTGTGTTCTTTAGCTGTAAAGTGAAAGCAAAATACAGGTGTAGAAAAGAAACTTTCTAATTCAGCTTTACTGATACATTTCTACAAAACAGGTGTTCAGTAGACCCTGCCACTTGAACTGAGTTGTATGAAAGCCTAGTCAGATGTGAGGCCTTAGTAGAGGTGTTCTGGCTAGTAGGCGAATGAGAACCATTCAAACACATGCAACAGAAGCAAGCATTGAAGAGAAGGAGGAAGACTTGGAGGATTACTTAGATGATACTATGACTCTTAGGAGTACTTAACACTAAGCAAGCTGAAATTGTGAGCAGACATAGTGGTATTTTATTTTAAATGAAACAGTAAGGTCTTATCCAAGGTTAAGGTCATCTGCAGTAAATAACTCCTTTGGTTCTGGAGAGGGAGAAAAATCAACTGGGAATAATGTCTTAAATGGGAAGCATCAGCACAGACATATATATGGTACTATGCAAAACCACTCAGTCAGAAATTAATAAAATACATAAATATGTAGAAGGAAAAAAATCAGTAGTTTGCACATTTGTGCAAAGTAAAAATCCACCCCATCAACAGAAGGCTAGCTCCTCATACCCAGATTTGTAATCCTACCAAAATGAGCCACAGCTGCACAGAAGCAAGCTGAAACCCTACTCTAACAGGCCAGTGCTGACAGCTACAGTGTAAATCTAAGATACAATTTTACACCACAGTCACAGACATCCAGAAGTAACCTCAAGTGCTATCTAAGGCTTTATTCCTTCCTCTTCCATGTTCAGTAGAACTTTCCCCAGACTATTCATAATACTTACAATGACGGAGAAGCAACAGCTTGTTCAAGCAAACTACCTTTCTTCAGCAATTTTAAAGACAAAAAAAATCACTGCATCTTCATTTCTGCATTAAAATGCTGCCCGACATCCACTGAAAATGGAGAAATGCTTATTCGCTTTCTCCATGTAAGGGACTATTGACTTGACTAAAGGTTTCTTTATACCAGTTTTGTCTTCTTCTAATGAAAGAAACATAGTTCTTTTATATGCCACTCTCCCCATCTAAGAAGTCATGTTTCCTAAGCTCTGAATCAGTTTCTCTGCTTTGTACTGTACCTAGCAAATCCAAACCCTTTGAAGCTTGGTGCTGAAAACTGGACCAATAACTCCAGTTAAGCACTTCCAGTGTTGAGCAGAACTGGAAGGATTACTCTGTACATTTTACATGTAGCTCATTTTTAAGCACTTTTGCACGAATTTCAGTCTCAGTGCTCATGTCCTTTGTTACAACAGTAAGGTTGTTTTTTTTAACCCATATTCAATTGCTGAGTCAAACTTCCGGAACCTCTCTTGAAAATGATACCCAACCACCCTATCTTCATTTAATGATTTGCATCTGATTATTACTCTATGTCGCACTTACCCATAAATAGCTGTATCCTAAAACAAGATCCAGTGGGTCATAACCTGCTTTAGAGATGGAAGCTTTTTGGTAAGGTACACTCCACATGTGTCTTAGTTTTAAGAAGGATATTTAAACACTTCAGCTATGATACAAAGGAGTTAAGCATATAAAAGGAGAAAAATCACTGAAGAAGATCACCTTTCCCTTTCTCCCCTAACAGAATTTTAACAAGAAACTCTTCACAGAATTAACAAAGTTGCAGTTGTAAATGTCAAGTGTTTGCAGCTGCCTGTCCCCTCCACCTTTCACAATACATTTAGTGTTGAATATAACTGAGAAAGAATAAGGTGAGGAACCATTTTTCCTTTCAGGTGGTTTTCTTTTTTTTTTTTTTTTTTTTAAAGTGACTTTTTCAACAAGTACTCTATAAATAATTTTGACTTTTCAACCATGGACATAAGACTAACATAACAGAACAGTGTATTCCTATCCACCAGGATAAACCTGAAAAATTCGTCTTCGTATCACCCTTATTTTCTTTTACAGGACAGTTTCTGTATTGCAGCAAATATGAGCTCCTTGCATTCACCTTTGAGACTCTTTTCACTATGATTATATCTAACATTCCATAGTCATCCTGTCCCTGCAGATCTTTTTCTCATTCACAATTTGTAAGCTCTGGGTCACAAACCATCATTTCGTGTTTGTGTAACTTCTAGCCTCTGAGCCATCGCTAGGGTGGCTAAAATGATTCAACAAGTGAAATTCAAATGGGGCTGAGATTTACATACTGTAGGTTGACAAGGTCAAGTACAGGTAAAATATGAGACTTAGACAGCAGTGGCACATCTTATCTTTGCAGTCCATCCATCACAGAAAACTGATTCTCTCTCACATACAACATTCACACTAGTACTAGCAGAACAGACAGAAAGAATTGACTTTTGAAACCAGAAAATGAATTAACTATCACCAATATATGGGTTCTTATGAGCATATTCAGATCATAAACACACAGATTTTCTGGAAATCTAGGGGCATTTCTCTTGTAGAGAGAGTAAACCGTTTCAGGTATCGAGTTGCAGAAGTGTTACACTAATTCCACGGCTATACATCAGAACGCACGCAGAGCCTGAAGTTTACTAACAGGCAAGATATATGCTAAATACTCAATGCGGGCAGAGCACTTTTACACATCAGATACTGTTATGCAGCAAGAAATGGAACATTCATTCCAAAATCAAATGCAGACATCATCAAAAAGACCTCTGTCAATACGCAGGGCAGAACCTAATTCTGTGGTGTTTTTTGTTATACAGATCCTGAAAGCTGAGACATGGAGCAATGCAAGCCAAAGACAACAAAAGGAGTGTAACTCTCAATTTGAAATTAGGAGGCACATATTTACAGTGTGACACTACCTAGAAATTCTCAGTGGTTTAGCAACAACAGAAGATGAAAAGACTTTATTTTTAATGTACCAAAATCTTCACATCTAATGCAGGAACTGAATGGTTGGACTATCCATTTTCAAAAGCTACTATAAAAACTTTTTAATAGCAAAAAAATTCTTCCTTCAAGTTACATATTTCAAGCAATAAAACTTATATTAGCTATTCCAATAACAGATAAAGTAAAGTGGCTTCCAAAAATCACTAAACACAGTGTCAAGTTCTCAATTTTAAATGCTTTTCTTAAATCTGCCAAGAAAATTTCCTGGAAGTTAAGATAAAATACATCTTTGATTATTTATCACACTCTATCCCTCCTCTGACATAAACATTTATTTGTGTTATTGAAGAGTTCCTATAATTTAATTTCCTTGTATTCATTAGCTTTTAGGATACTTCACAAAGAAACGATGACTGAATTTGAGAAAGGAGATCATAAAATACAAAATGTGACAGCAGAAGAATGCTCTATTTATCTACCAATTAAGCAAAACTCACTATAACTTAAGCAGTTCTTCCCAGGTGGAACAGACACTGTGAGGGTAAGTCCAGACAATGCCTGTAAGACCCTATTAGGTGCACATAAACACGCAAAAATTAACTCATTCTAGCAACTGAAAAAAAACGTTTGCAGTCAAAATTAAGTTAGCTCCCCTTCTGTTGGCAGTGCACATGCACATCAATAAAATCCCATGGGCCTTTTCCTGTGAAAATTTTTTAACAACCCAGTAGATTGAAAGAAGTAATATATAATTATACATGTGTCTTCCCAAACAATGCAAAGTTATTTGCATGGCTGACTGACAACTCTGAACTATATTTTGATGGTTTTGGTTGTCTCACAACTCGGTGAAAACATCATCTGCAAGGCAGTTTGCCATAAGGCCTCATGAAATGCAGCTGTTCGCATGGCTGCCTTTTTCCCAGATGAACTGGGATTAAGTTTCTATTGCCACAAAAGCTCTGTAGTCCTGATGAGCATTTTTCTACCCCAGTGTTAGGGGCATGTATTGGGCTGTCATATAAGGATGGCATGGACATCGTAGAGTTCAGTTTAGACATCATTTAAGCAGAGAAAATTATATATATATGTATATATATAATCACAGAAAAGAAACAAGAAGCTGAGTAGGACAAACTCATCAGTATCAGTCTGCACTTGATAAGAAAAACTTTGTCAATCAAAGTGGAGGGGAAATACCACTGACATTTTGATCAAAGTCCCCCTCTTCTAGTAGTTTTGAATATTCAAGACTGCATGCAAGGAATGGATTAAATATTGGTTTCAATTTACCATGATTAGATAAAATCAATTTGATTACTCTAGACGTCACTACTTGCTATTCAATCCTACTTTGACAGTATGGGATCTTCCCATAAACATTTTTTCATGTATGCCTTTGGAGGATCCGAAGCAAAATCATAATTTTTGCGGTTCTGTTTCCTCATGCTAGTATGTACTTAATCACCATTTATCTACAGTATTTCTAAGAGATCTTGGAAAGCTAAATGATAACTATTGGTGAAACGTTTCAAAACCCACAGAGGGATGATGCTATAAAAGCACAAAAAGCATACCAGTGCTGCTTCTGAAAAATGATACAGTTGGTGACTTAGATACATTAGGCACTACTGGTCTACTACTCTGTGTTACTATTCTGCATGAGTAACGTTATGAAGAGTTTTCTGTGTTCACCAAAGTCTCTCATATGAAGCAACTTGAAGGACGTGCCTTGTTAGGGGTCTGAACTTCTAACTTTGCAGGAAGTGAAGGCCTGTGTGTACTATTTCCAATCCCATGGGTGACACAGATCAATAACATGTATTTCTAAAAATCAGACACAATAGCATGACAGTCTAAGATTGAGCTGTAACTATCATGTTTATCACATACCCCATGGCTAGGGATTAAAACACTTATCAAACAGTGGATGTGCAAACGACTGCAAAATAATTATAGGAAAAGGTTTTATGTAAAACATGTTATTCTCCCACAACCACATGCATCATGTGCCAGAAATATGACATTGTTGCACGCATTCAAATATGCCGTGCCTTTGCCTTAGAGTACAATGAGTATGGTACTCCTGGAGGTGGTGTCTACACAACATCCAGATCTCATATCCATGCAGTAGAGATCCATGATTGAATACAGCAAAACATCTTAAGCTAAACTATACATTAAACAATAAACAACACAAAAGAAACTATTGACTTTGTCAGGCCTTCCCACCTTTATAAGCATATTGTCTTTGGTAGCTAATCAAATGTCTAATCATTTTCTTCAAGCTGAAAAAACAAAACAGCGAACTTCCATGACACTTCTTTCTTTCTAAAATACACATTTTACACTCATCAAATCAAGTTTGAAAGAATTATTTTGACTTCTTCTGCTTATAAGGATGCAAATGAGATCAAATACATCTGTAACCACCACCGATATTTCAAATGCATTCCAAGACACACAACCCAGTCCCAATATACTGATGCAAAAACAAGGTACAGCCACCACAAAAAATGCTTAAATCTCACTCCAGTCTGTGAAATTACTGACAAAATTGAACAGAGGTTCATCTCTGTGCAGAGCTATAGGATACTTTTAGGTCTTGAAGTTCTAATTATTTGTGAATCATGGGCATATTACAGGCAAATATCCTTTGAAGTAATTATTGTTAATTTCATTGTAATACACAGAATATGCTATTTCCATGCTATAAAACACCTGATGCATGGTATTACGGAACAAATACAAGATCCCTGGCTAAATGCCAGCTGTGCAATTACTTTCTGCCTACCTAAAATTCCAGTGCAATTGCATTTAGTGATGGTAATGGGCATGCTCCACCCTAAGTGTTTGCCTGGCTCCACTTCTGCTTAAGGAACACCCTCCTCATTCTAAAAATATAGGTGTTTCACTTTATTTGAGAAAAAAAATTAAGAAATTTGCACATTCAACACCTTCATTTTTAAAGGTACAGAAACTAGGAAACAAAGCTTGACAGGAAACATCGTACTTCTACTCATTACACAAAATCACCTCAGCAATAACCCACATCAGCTATTTGTCAGCAAAGCACAATGTAACCTTCCTTTTCCCAGCAAGAAATTTGGAAAATATTTTCCGACTGAAAACTGCAAGAGAATTTCAGGCTGAAAGTAATTACCCTTCTCTCAGTTATGAAGGTGACTTCACTTTGTTACTCATTATAAAGTAAAACTGGTCTCTGTTTCAGAGAGACTATAGTTTAAGAATAAGATGAGAAGACAGAACAAGAATAAGATGATGGGCAAGAGCACTGACAAAGATTAACTTTTTTCTGAAAGACTCCAAGGCTAGAAGGGATGCTTCAAGACCTTAAAAGGAAAAAGTGGTCAAAATCTCAACATCAAGTCCAATCCAAATACTTAAAATTTGTACATTTAGGCTCATAAATTTGGCTCATAAGATGCACTTTAATTTTTTTTTATTTTTTCTTTTTTTTTCTTTTTTTTTGAGATATTGATTCATCTATACAACATTTAGCAGAATTAAGAAAACTATACTACCTCACGGGTTGATTTACTCTTTTTCTTGCTGCCTTCCACTGAATCTAGGCTTCAGTTCGCGGGCTTCACATCTGAAATCTAGTCTTTCATGAAGAATTATTAGCCTAATCTATCTGTCCTAGCTTACAATGACAACTATGAAAAGAGAGCAAATAAAATGCACATAATTATTATGTAGTTGCCACTAGGTTAAAAGTAGGACTTTAAATTTAAAGATTTACAAACTTTCTTGGTCCAGCAGTGAAATTGTTTATTTTCAGTTCCACCTATATATTCCCATCCTTATCTTTCAGAATTTGAATTTATAATAACATATAATTAGACAAAATGGCAACTGGAAGGGAAAAACAAATTCCAGAAGATAATAACTGGCATCCTACAAATAACAATCTGGCGGGCTTGACAAAGAGCACTCATGCTTTTTGGGAAGACAGCAGACATTCTTTTCTCAATCCTTACTCAGCACAAACATTGTATTCTTCTGATCTGTACAAAGCTGTCAGAACAATGTACGCATCATGATAAACATCCATGTACAAAACCATTAACGCAAGATCTTCACAGTAAGACTTCCAACATGCTTTTCCTCTATGAAAATGGATGGTGTCTTTTTTTCATCGCACAGAATTAAGTGAATGCAAGAGTTTTAACAGCCAGCCACCATGTGTAATAAGACACTTCCTTCAGTAGTGATGGCAGACACATAGTTACTTGTTACTATTTGCACCTGCAAACCGCACTGGAAAAGAAATACTGAATAACTTGCCCTGGCAGGATTCTAATCTACTTAATCTCACAAATCATTATGAAGTAAAAAGACTTACTCTCTGCGTTCAACTCTATGTACAAAA
Organism: Nestor notabilis; assembly: GCF_000696875.1. Lineage (NCBI taxonomy): Eukaryota > Metazoa > Chordata > Aves > Psittaciformes > Psittacidae > Nestor > Nestor notabilis. Next base: position 83,969 of record NW_009943225.1, read on the forward strand.
TTAAAAATGAAAGGTTGCATTTATTTACATTTACATAATATTATTTTATAGAAGTCATCTTTGCTTTTAGTGACATTAAAGGTCATATTTTCAAATGATAAAAATTAGATGAAAAAAGACTACAAAGCACTACATATACACTTAAACTCTACTTCACCTACACATCTACAGTATGAGAAGCCTCTTTGGGCCAGCTTTTTCCCACCAAACCAAAGATCTTCTAAAAGTGACTTGTGACAACAACCTGTCTTTTCTTCCTCAAAGAGAGAGACTCTTATTTTCATATTTTAATTTTATTTCATTCTGAATGTTACCAATTTTTTAAAAAGTTTTTCTGATGCAGTCATGTACAGTAGCACACATACAACTGTCCACACTGGTTCTTTGAATTCAAACTACTTATAAAGTAGTTGGATGATCACTTTTCCTAAAACTCCAAGGCTCTAAGTAACAAAAAGTAAAAAAAAAGCCAAAAAAAAAGGCCAAAAATGTGCTTCTACAAGTGTAACAGTTCTTTTTATTTCACCTGTGCATAACACCACTATGTTGTAACACGTACTATAGTATAAAGTATGTGCATCAACCTCAGGAGTTAATCTAGGAGAGTAATCAAGCAAAGCAAGCACAGAAACTTTTTCCTACACAGTTAGAAAACAGCTGTAAGACAGTTACAGTTTTGTAAGGTAACTATTTTAGTAACAACGAACATTTTTGTATTCTGAGACTTGTTAACATCAAAACAGCAACACTAGAGAAATTACTTATCTCAGCGCAGGTATTCATTTTGGTCCTAAATGTTACTGTTAACAGTAACCATTTATACCTTCAAATCAAAGAGTCTTCTCAGCACAAGAGACTTCCCAACCTCTCCCCCTCCGATTTTGTCCCATCGTGTATGTATGCATATACTGTTATGTGTGCATATATGGTTATTTCCAGATATAAAAATATAAAGGAATCATGCATTTTGAAATATGTGTTAAATAAGAATTCCATATTTCCAGTTCATTCTTCCCACAGAGCAATACACGTCCTTGGTATTAATTCTCTTAAATTCCCATCATTGTTAAACCACAAAATATAAAATTAATTTGCTGACATTTCATTTCTCAGTTCCTTCACATCCTATTGAGGTTAAATTTTCACTAAAATCTTTCTTATCTTTAAATTTAAACAAATTGTGCTATCATGTCTTGCGAATATTTTTCTTGTTTTAATAAGTTACTTTAACAATTATCTTAATAATTTGAAATAGAGAATTTTAAGAAACAAATAAATTATTATTCTTTGGGGGAAAAAAAAAATCTCTACACTATTAAGACTGTTCCTTATAAAATTAAGCTTCAAATAGTTTCTTTTGGCTTTGTGGTTTACAGCGTCATGCCATGATATACCAAACAAAAAGTTTCTGGGATCTTTTCTTCCCATATTCAAAATTCCTTGTATACTTCAAAGAAAAAGAAAGAAGGGTTGAAATGAGTATAAAACTGAAATGTCTTGCACAAATTTACTGACAAGTTTCTAGACACCTACTGAAAAAGTAGTTACAGTTTCAGTTTCCTCCTTCCCCTGATTTTCCTGTTAATCATCTACATCTGCAAGTTTTATTCCTCCTGAACATTACCTTAACTTTCAATCTCTTGCAACTGTCTGGTATTGTACTATTAGAATAGCAAGATACTTTTCAATGCAAGCAGTATAATGAGATCTTTTAATTAAAAAACCTGACACTCTTAAAAGGGGCCTCAGCTTTTTATTTCCCTTTTTAATTGGTAATGAGCATATAAGCATTTTTATATGTCAATTTTCAGGTTTTGAACACTAAGATGGAAAAGAAGTGAAAGCATAAAAATGCCGCCTTTTCCTCCCCTGGTATTAAACAAAATCCTGCCAGTGGAAGAGGACCATCAACTGAAATAATCAATATAAACCGAAAGATGTGGATTCTTAGATTCTAGTTCAGGTGTAACTTTATTTGTTTGTTTGCTTCATTTATTTGTTTGCTTGCCTGGTTTATTTGTTTCTATTCAAACTACCGATTGCCACTGAAAAGGGCAAACAAGCAGTTTCACTGCTTCGAGTGGTAAGCTTTCTTGAAACTTTATCATTACTGATATTCTGGCATCTGCTGCATATTTTTTTTTCCCCAAAAATTTTGTCTACTTAGTGGACCTCTTTACTTGGAGTTGCTTATACAGCAACAAACTATTTACTTTGGGCTCCTTGTTCATGTGCTATTTATACTCATTCTACAAAATACTTCCCTTTATAAGTAGACATCTAGCACTCAAAATTTATATACAATAATTAGTAACTCAGGAATTTGACTTAGAGGAATTCATCAGCTAGCCATTTATATCCCGTGCTCTACATTACAGCTAATGGCCTCCAAGGCAGCCACTCCGCTCTCAGAAACTTCCCTCCAATAACTCCGACGTGCGTTCTACATCATTAGTTGTTAAGCACTCAAATATCACAAGAAGTGCTGATGAGAACAAAGAATACATTGCAAAGCATCATTGGCCTCCAATTTTATTTTTGAAGACTAGAAAATCTTCCACAAAATAACCAGAGCCCAGGGCAATCCCTCCCAGATCAGAATCAAGCCACAGAAAGTCTGTGAATTTTCATATTTGTCAGTACTGGGATGAAAAATATTTTTCCCTCAAAAATCACAGAGCTTTCTATACAGAAGACGAAATCCCTACATCCCTCAAAAAATAAAATTTCACTCTAATACTGACAGTTTTCCAGAACAGATCATTCTTTGCCTTCCTTGCCTCTAGGAACCAAGTACATGTTTAAAAAAACCCAATGTTTGGGATCGGTTCTTGGGTGCTTTTTAGGCTGGCAGTGCATCAGGAAGGAACATGACCTCCTCCGCTCTGTGGCAGGTTAAGCAGTCTGATTGAACATTGCTGCTAATTAAGAGCTCTTGTTGTTTGGCAGGACCACCAGAGTACCTTCTGCACTTGTTCATGACAACAGCACCTCTTTCAGAAATTAACTCTTGATGAGTGCAGACAGGGGGCCCAGCTGGTTCTCCCAAATCCTCCAACTATATAAATGAAGCGTAATAAGAACACTGGTGACTAGCAAGGGAAGAAAGACTATTCGTGACCTCTTTTTAAAAAACAGAGTATACTTTTACATTGACTTAATTTTCTACATTGGGAGTAGATAATGCAGCTGGGAACTGTGTGAACATAACTAAAAATCACAGGAGGTGATAGTGAATAATTTTGTAAGAAATATTTTATTAGGCAAGCTAAAATACAATTTTGTTCACAGAGCTTTCAAAACAATAAATAATATTCAGTAATCAGGCTACAAAAAGAAAGTTTCACAACAAAAGCTGAAGATGAAAATGAAAAAGGTTTTGTGAAAAAAATCCCCATGTTATTAAAACCAATTTGATATTTTATTTCTAAACCTTTAGGATGCATTCAGAAGTGCAATACATGCATAAATAGTACAGGTTACCCTAAAAAACCATACAGTGCCACATTTTCCACAAAATATAACCCACTCCCATTCAGTGTTAATATTGCAGCATACAGAGTCAACTGTCAAATTACTGGCATCTCTGCTGACATTTCTGCAGGTTAGCATGATTTTGCCCATCTGAAGAGATGCTCCCTGAAGACTTGGCATGAAACACACTAGAAGAGCAATGGCAGGAAGCTTGCCACTATCTTTGCTGTCCTTACCTTGCACGGGATTTCAGACATCAGGACAACTTGCCTAACACTATATCCAAACAAATTTGTTAGGTGAAGTCTGCAGATTGACTTCCAGATAAAACATGAATGGATACCAAGCTGATAATTAAGTAGCAGAAGTACTGTCTATTGATGCACTAAGATCCCATGGTCATAAAACAGTGATTTTTTGTTCCTTTGGATTTTTTCAGAATCTGATCTTTGTACAAAGGTCCTATGCATCTGTCAGCCTTAATTTAGTCATTAAGAAGCTTATGGAGATATAAGAATAATTATTACTATTTTAAAATATTTAGATCAGTATGGCCTATTATATTAAGTAGCAATTAGAAATAATTACATACAGAAATAATTACATATGCAAAGTTCTTGACTGTACCCTTCTGTGCTAGACACTAGCAATCAGATATGACAAAAGAATGAAAATCTATGATGGTTATAAACAATCATTTCCCTCAGTTAAAAAAAAAAAAGGATTTTAAAACAAATCAGTCCTTGTATTTCTCTTCTCTCCACCCCTTTGGTTCCACCTTGTATGAAGCCTTAATTTCAAGGTAGCTGATGACAGAAAATCTGAGAGGAGGTGCTATGTATTTATTCACTTAAAAAAAACATAAGTGGGAATGTAATAAGAACAGAAATCAAATGTTTTCTTAAAGTTGCTAAAGAAAGATGTCTTCACATGTGTTTCACTGGCATGAAAAATACCACCAGCGACAGATACTAGGACACATAACCATGAGATGTAAACTGCACATGTTTTCTGTGAGTGAAAAGTTTTTAATATGCATACTTAATTATTATTTGGGTTTTTAACCTTCTGAAATGATTTCTAGTTCAAAAAAATAACCAAACAATCAACCTAAATTAAGATTAAGGATGCTTCCCTCAGTGGTCAGCATACTTGGGGAGAATTCAGATTAATAGTCATATTTTAGTGGTTGTAGAATGTTACTGCAAACCTCACACTGTGGTGGGATGTGCGTATTTTTTAAGGTGCCTCAGCCTCTGAAACCCTGCAAATACATACTTCAGTTTAAAAATCAAAACACCAGCAATGACACAGCTACAGGTTAGTTGGAAAAACATGACCCAGAAGTCAAAAAAAGTACCCCCATAGCTATTATTTCTTAATCTGAGTGTCGGTGAGTGTACAGAGTTAGTACTAACATAATTTCTTTTCCTTACATGTTGATAAAAGCCAGGGGAGAACTGACTCTCTTTTCCCTACTGCATAGTTTTAACAGTCCCCTTACAGCCTTTTCAACATTTTTCTTCTATGTGAAACCAAGCATCATGGAGCCACGGTAGGAGGGCTGGAGGGCAAAGAGCAAGTACCTATGAATCAGTTGGATGAGAAAAGAGAAACATGAGCCATCATTAATAGATGATCTATGGCAGAGGTCTACAGAAGCACAGTAAGTTTTCACTAACCATTTTCACCTATGAAATACAGCACTAAGACTGAAGCAGCCTATGATGCCCATCTTTCAATACAAGCTTTTCCACAGGATTAGGTAATTGCTCTCTCTCACTTACATCCCAAACTAAAGTCTAATGGGCAATGTTTGATGGCAGCTATAGAAGATAGCATGGAAGACTTTTGCTTTAGTTTCTTAATAAACATCTTTAGCTTATAGGATGGATTGTAATTATTATTAATGTCCTGAGTAACTGTGAAGGATTGCACGCAGAACCACCTTTAATACGTAACTTCCATTCATACCCTTTACACTTTGTCACCACAGCTTTAGGAAATGTTTGTTATTGGTTATGACTCCTGTTCTGTCAAACGATCCCTCTACCTTTTCTGGATAAGGGCAAAGGGGGAAAAGAAAGCTGGATACTGAATCTCAGGCCTTTGGTAAGGAGCATAATTATGTGTTGTAGCAGGCATCAGGTTTCCTCAAACAAGCCCTTTTTCCAAAATCACCAATTGGTAAGTGCTCAAAGGCAACACAGCCTCAATTAAAGGTATCTTTAAGCCATCTGTTAGTTTTGGGAAGAAGGCAATTCAAGTCTCCCCATACAACCAGTAATTCTTTATGCGATGGGAAACAGCTGCATCCAGGCTAAAAGAAGGTATATTTCACAAGCTGGAACTGTTAAAAGAAAGAACAGACTTAAAACAAGATTTCTGAACAAATATAAGAAGCAGGTAATTGTGAAAGGAAAATTTCAGAACCTGACTACAGTGGCAGACATCTAAAGTGCAGCCCAGGGCTCAAGGAGGGGATTGAAAAATGTCTCTTATTCCAAAAAGCATTCCAGATAAAACTGTGGCACTCCACATGGTGACATATGTTAGAGCATTGTACTGTACTTGACACATACACTACCTTATACAGTCAAAATGCTATGTAAAGTAATAATTATAGCCTCAGTTAGTTCATCAATGAATTTCTGCCAGAATGCACAGCACACAAAACACAAAACAAATGCAAAACCAATAGCTCTTAATAGCAAGTGGGCAAATTTAATGTGTGCATACTTTCAAACTTATTTCTCTAAAATTCATGGATTTTTTTTTTCTTGGATAATCTGTTGGGAAAAAATAAAAGAAACTCTGGGGCAAAATTTTCACACTAAATCTTGTTGCACAGTGGCAACACCATAGTTAAAGGATCAGGTTCTGCTCTGACTGATTAAAGGCTCACTTCTTTTTGAGAGAGAAACTTTAATTTCTTCCCATATCAGAAAGATCTCCTTCAGGCAGCATTTCATCTTCAACTTCCATGTAAAAGTCCACCAAGAGCTATGCTAAACTGTGTTACATGCTGTAGAATGATTCCTTCAAACCTGGCCATAATACCTCGTGAGTTGATAATGTAAGAAAGACGATGCAGCTAGGTTAGCATCCAACCACAATAATGACCCAAAGCACAGCCAGGATAGAATAACTGATCAGAGCAAGCACAAAGCCATACTTTTCCAGGACAGTCTCCCTGCTTTTAACAATTTGCAGCCCAGAGGCTTCCTGAGTCAAAGGCAGTATCTTTACATATTAATGGGTTTCTTTTCTATGAATGTGTCTGTGCGGCAATTTTATTTGCATTTAAGCAATGACTTTTACATCTTTTGTCATCAGAAAAGGTAATCTTTATATGCACGCATTGTTCATTACATATCTTTAATCTCTTATTTGAAGCTGGTTTCTTTCACACACTGACAGTCCACTTCTCTTAAGTCACACTCCTACATTCTCTCAAAACGGACAGAGGAAATGACTGAACCTTGGAAAAGACACCTATCAACAGCTCACAGAATCATAGAATCATAGAATGGGTTGGGGTGGAAAGGACCTTAAGATCACCTAGTTCCAACCTCCCTGCCACAGACAGGGATGCCTCACAGTAGACCGTGTCACCCAAGGCTTTGTCCAACCCAGCCTTGAACACTGCCAGCCTTTGCAGGTGATCACAGTACAGGATAATCTCAGAAAACCAGTGGTGGTGTACAAAATCCTACTGTATGAATAAGCATTATTTCTTATGATAAATGGCCATTACTATAAATAGTGAATTGTTTTATTCAATTATGTTTACCTAAGGAGACTTTAAGCTGCAAAAGAAAAAGAGAGTTAAAGATGGAGTGAATTAAGAGCTGAGAGAAAGCTGCTCAACAGTCAACACAACAGCTACTTAGCACCCTTAATTTGAAGAGTGCTAGTAGCCATCACTCAGGAACAGGGAGAGATACAGGCTCAAGGGCAACAACACTAAGTTACTTCTTTTCATAGTATATGTAGATCCCTGAAGATGTCATCATGGCCAACATGTAGCCAATCATCCAGTGCAATCTTCCTTCAAATTAAACCCATCCAACCTAGTTACTGAATTGTTTTCTGAACATTCCAAGTTTGTTTTCATCCCTTTCCAATCATGACTATTCAAGACAGCACATAACACTGAGGAACATTTTCTCTAGAAAGGCACAGACAAGGGAATATGACAAATCAGCAAAGATTGAATTAGTTGCATTTCACTGTTTACTCCTCCAAAAAATGAGATCTGTATCTCCAATATGTCCTGTCAAGATCTACTCACAGCAATGATAATGCATTCAACAAAATTACTCGAGTCCAGATTTCCTTGTCATGATAACTCTTCCGTTGGCATCATACAAAACAAATAGTTATACTAGGCTGAAATGTTCCATGCTTTTCATGACTTTTTCAGAAATCCAGTCCAGACCAGTATTTTATATTTAAAGAGTATTCTTCACTTTTTTCTCAAATCAGTCCAAAAGTGTATTTTCTAAAAGAAAGCACTCAATGAAGATTCCACTACTGACTTCAATGCAAGTCAATATTACTGAAATTTACTGTAAATACAAATGAATATTTTAAATCAAAGCATTCAGTTGTAGGTTTTGGCTTGTCACTCTCCATTTTTATTCTTTATTTCATGTCACTGCGTACTATATGAGTACCAAAGGAAGCAGAAAATCCCCAAATTCAGAAAACTGCTAAGGACTGCTTAATGTTTCTGTTTGCTTTTTTAAAGTTTGCTTTTGATTTATACAAAGAAATAAAGATTCAGTATTAGTAGATTCCTAAAACAAAAAAGGGGAGCCCCCAAACCTTTTTTTTTTTTTAAATGAGAAGATAGATACACTACATAACTTTATAATTGATTCTACATCTTACCATACACCAGCAGTCTTGCCATCAGAAATGATCTAACCATCCAGCCATCACTGTTCTCTGTATTTATGCAGGAATATACAAATGCCAATTCCAGGAAGATGTGTTCAATGAATTTAGAACAGCGACTAGCATCCTACGGATGTCCAAGAACTACTTCACGTGTATTTACAAGTTGCATTCAAGTGTAAACATCTTATACTGAGTTTCACAGCCTATAGCTTCTATTGACGTGAGGTACAGCTCAAAACAATTTCTTAAAAAATAAATTGTTCCGTTCTCCAAAAAAAGGTACAATATCAAGGTATGAATATGTCATAAATTGGATTTATCCTCCTGCTTGCAATCGAGGATTTATTTTTGCACTCTAATGGAATATTCCAATTAAAAAAAGGTATTTGAAAGTTTTCTAATCTGCTGCTAGCCTTCTGGTAGAGTCTGCTACTGAAATACATTGATAGCAAAATTAATTTTTATCATATTCATATTTATTTTGTTGTATTTTCTAAAGTTTGAAGTTGTAAAGACATAGGCTTTGATTCCCCACTATAAATACTTCACGTGAGGTTTGGCCTTACCTATCTTATCAATGCATGAGCTAAACCATGATCTTTGTTATTCTATATGATCCCCAGTTGTCAATGGGCTTTCTGTCACCAGTGGCTCAGAAAACTAGCCAATAAATTAGGCTGTAAAAATCACAAGAAATGATGATCTGAAATTATTTTAAATCTGAACTTATTTTTTCTCTTTATATTAAGCTATTATTGGATTAAACACTTTTAGACCAAATATGATCAGGTAAATATGGACACTATATTCATACCTGACAGCCCCAAAACCTACGTACAAATTATATTATACATAGTTGGAATCATCAGGTTCTGCATAGAACAAGTTTTCTAAAAGGAAATCATCAAATAGCAGAGCTTTCTTGGATAAAGGTAGCACTGGTACAGCCCACAGATCATGAAAGAAAAATAAAGTGTCAGCTTATGCTGAAGCTAGAAAAGGCCCACAGATTCAGTGCCAAATTTAACCCATGCTGTGTGCATCATTGTACAATAATATTCACAATGGCTAAACTGATTTGGCATAGCTGGTGGGAAAGGTTACAAGGACCTTTAATCATCTCTGACCTTAAGAAAAAGAAGTCCGTGGATGAAGCTCAATTCACTGTAATGGAAAAAAAAAAAAAAAAAAAAAGAGAGAAAACAAAAGTGGAGCACATCTGAACTCTATAAAAGTCTTCACTACTCTTGCAGGGAGCAATGCAGTCAAATTTGGATATTTATAGGCTTTGAGGGACAAATTTTACCTGAAATAGTTCGAACTCTTGCAAAGCAAATGTGAATCCAAATTTTTTTCCTGTAAAATAGTTATATGTACATTGCACTTATGAAAGTTAAAGTAGAAAAGGTGAAAATACAAACTGTAAAATGTTTAATTTCCTGGTATTTTTAATTGTGGTGGTTTAATGAATGTGCAAGTCAAAAGTGAATTATGAACCTTCTCTTGCATTTTAATATAAAATAGACAGTAGTTATTTTTAAGCTAATTCACACAGTAAAAACCAATCCGGTTTTGTGCTTGACTTTGAATTCATACAAATTTCTATGTTGTTAAATACCAAAAGCAATTACCACCTCATCAGAGTCATTTACTTTCAAATGAAAGGAATCATTTCAGCAAGTTGCAGCTGCAACTCAGTTACACTTTCTCAATATTTGTAGTACTTTCTTTTATTAGATATCCTTATCCTGCTCTTGCTACAATACTTTATCCTTCAAGCCCCCTGCACTTTTGTGTAGCTCCAAATGAAACATACGATTTAACCATAATGGTCCAAAATCAGCATATCCCCCAGCGAAGGGTTTTTTCCATATGTATTTATCTCCAGCTTTAACAGCTCTGAAAATTGTACAAATATGCAGTCAAACAAGAGAAAAAAAAAATCCAGCAAGATATCAAATTATGTTAGACTGTGTGTGCGATTGCTCTCACTGTGCAGTTACATTGATGGTTAAAAGAAGACAGGAATTTTTTGTTATATTGCAGGATTTCAAAGCATAGTTGTGCCATTTGGAAGCTGCAATTGGTTAATGAAGCTAAATTTAATTAGCTCAACTTCCTTGTAGATCCCATCAAACACCACTATTTGAAGTATTCTGTAAGATGACCAAGCCTCCTACAGCTGGCTAAGTGTAACAATGAAAAGGCATCTATACTTATTTCTGGGAACTGAAATGAGCTGTTTTAAGTGGAGCTTTTCTTCCATTTTCTGTGGCTGCACTGCTCTGACCTTCCCAAAATCAATCCTTTGCGGATTAACATGTAAAGCAGTGTCGAATTAATTTCAGAAAGCGAATATGAGATCAGCCTGGGATCATACAAAACATCTAACTCCTAAACACACTAATGCTTCTAGCCGCTCAATGAGAAGCTGTCAATAAAAAGAGGGAGGGGGTAGTTAGAAGGATTTGAAGCGTGGAGCAATCTATCAGGCTAGTTAGAGCTTTGCCTACTTCTGTGGCATGGCTAATGCATTCCTCTAGAAGTTAATCCCATTTCTAAAGAGCCTCCCGTGAGGAGCACATAGGCCGTGCCGAATGAGAACTAAAATGCATTAAAATTCTCAACAACATCACCAAAAGGCACACTAGTAGATTCTGAGAGTTGACAATAAGATGGTTCATTAAAAGTGTAAGGTCTTAAAGAACCGACTTCTGTTACTATATGTCGGATAGGAAACATTCAACACATCTCTTCTGATGCACCTGCAAACAGCATCATCTCTTAAAAACTGTTAAAAACTGAGATTAATAAAAATAAACATATATAGACATTACCATTGTAAATAGAAATTTTCACAGTTTCCATGACATTGCAAATCCATTGCAAAAGAGGACAGTGAAGCCTCCTTTAAGCAAGTATTTACATACAAAACTTATTTAGTATACAGCATATGCAAATACAGCATATGCAAATATGTTTAGGTATGTTTGCTTGTACTTCGAAAGAAATAAAAGTAAATTATCAAGCTACTGCCTGAGAAAGTGCCACTTCTTATACATCAATGTTGAGTTTTATAAATGCCAACAGCATTGTCAAATACATATTCAGTCTGTACACAACGATACAGGTAGACAATTTTCAGATTTTTAAACTGAATATTGTATCTAAGTCAGCAATTTAAGCATCTACAAGCAATAAAGCAAGGAAACCTCTGAACAGGCTGAATGTCATCTGGATATCTTCTGCTCTGAGGGCAGCAACATCAAAAGTCTAAAAGTTCAAAACCAGAATCCTTATTCATCAGTAAAGACAGAATAAAAGATTGGAACCAAGAGAAAATACACGTAGTTCATATTTTGAGGCAAATTTTCTTAGTAATTATGAGAGGGCAGTGGAACTATATTATCCAAATATAGATTATGTTAATCTTTATGAAACAAAATTATCCATTTCCAGATGAGAAAAAGGCAATACAAACATGTTTACCATTGCTGCCATGAGGTTGAAGTATGCGTGGGAGAGCCAAAAAGCAAACCTTTTGCCTTATATATACCTAAAATGTTTTGGTGTTTTCAGCATGTAAAATATAACAGAAGTGGGTTAAGAAGAGTGCAGCAGTGTCACCAAAACTGGATTAAGCAGGTATTTTGATGAAAAGCACACTATGCACAAAACATTTTAGAAAACTGCATTGAAAACATGTATTTTGTATTATCTTCCACTTCTCAAGGTTTAGAAAGTAAAACACATGCCTGTCACTCCTAATTTAAGACTACATAGCTCATAAAATTTATCACTAATAGTGGACTACACAGAATATTTCTTGATTGTCAGATTCCAGAATAAATCTTATGGTAAGAAAGGGTCCGTTTCATTTCTAGCCTGATAAAATCTGATACACAGTAAATGCAGAAAAAACAACAGAGCTGAGTGTCCTTTCCACAAGCTCATTTGTGATCCTCTCATCATAAATATTTGCTGTCTAGCATGGTGACTAAAATGTGCTGTGATTTTGCTAGCACAACTGATCAAGAGTCCAACCGCCTTCAATTCGGAAAAGGAATGGAATTCAGTTTTTTAGGCCAAAAGACTCTGGCAAAAAGAATTTATGACTGTTTGAGATCATACTTCATCTAGCTGTTTTTTAGTCAACACTATTCATTGAAATGCCTTGCCACCATCTACGTATAAACAAAGTTAGAATATAACATGCAAGACAAGTGAGCAATTCAGCAGTGGGCAATTCTCACTCTAAGCAGGGGGAAGGGATTTGCACCACGGCATTTTGCTAAGCTGACAAACAACTAACATTCGGTTGGATCTGCTTTTGTGATATAATCCCGCAATCAGCACACAAGCACCATCTTGAAGATACTTTAAGAGAAGATGGAAAATCCAAACTAATATTTTCCGCTATTTCTCACTACCACAAACTGACCTACTTAAAGATGGAAAAAAACCCAACCCAGTTTCAATGCATTTTTTTCCCCTCAACAAAAACGATGTCCATTTAGTCTTTCAAAAAGGGACCTGAAGGGCTAGTGAAAGATTGCAATGTTGACATTAAAATGTTTCACACTCTAAAATCACAGGAAATGAACCAAACACATAGTTCCCACAGTACAATGGACTGGCATAAGTTTGCCTAAGCTTAACGGAATAAAGCCTTTTACAAAATATTCTCAAAAATAACTGAATCATGAGAAACAGCTACAAAAAAGGCATTAAGAACAATTAAGTAAAAAGTAAAAACTACATTAAAAGTTAATTCAGTACTCAGTGTTGCAATTAAAAACTGAGGACTGACTTTTCAGTGAAAATCCTATAGCTGAATAGCTCTTACCACACGCTTCCATCCAGAAAATAAGGTAATAGCTTTCTCGTAATATTCAGAGCAACATAACTTTAGAAAGCCATAAAAGTGACACAGTGCTGGTAATTTTTAGCAATTATATTACAGAACCACAAAGACAATTTAGTGAAGGCAAGCTAAACAACATACTATTAATTCCACTTCAGCTCACCATGTTTTGTTCTGTAGCTATTTTTGTGGCAGTATTTATTTTCATGTAGGTTTATAAATATTTATACTGAAACTTAACATGCCTCAGTCTTCCAGAATTTCCAGATTCCATTTTTAATATTTTGTCAGAAGAAATCCGAAAGGATATTATTGATCAAAAGTAGATGGAAGCAATAAATATAACTAATTTGTACAGCATAGCACACATGCATTGGTTTTACTTAAATACTCCTAAAAAGAGAAGTTGGTAAAAATTTGGCTCTGCAAAACCTTTTGTATCAATTTCTTTGCATAAAAGGTACAAAGCTCAAAACTAACACTTTATGACTCGTGAATATATTTGTGAAAGAATATTGTGAGAAAACCTGCACAAATCTTCATGAAGAAAAGATGTAATACTTTTCTTCAGGACAACATTGAAACTGCACAGTATAACTCCTAGTACGAAATAAAGCTTAAGTGAGAAGATCGTAACTGAAGATAAGAGCCTTTTATTCCTCAGTTTGAGATAAAGAGAAAGAAAAAGGAAGAGAAAATATACCTCCTAATAAAATACTGCTTATTCTGAACTTGATTTTTTTAAGGGAGAGGCAAAAAAGTAGTAAGCGGAATGGTATTGTGAATCATACACACTAGTAAGATAGGAGTTACATCACAAACTTATCTTAAGTCTGATGTTACGCTGAAACTATGTCATGTCCTTGGAAAGGCAGCTCATAGGAAATGCCTTATTTTCTCATAAACTAAAAGAAAGACACACACAATATGCAAAAATGTTACAGAATACGGTTGTGCCATAGAGAAGTCAGTGATTTCGTACAACTGGACTGAAAATCAGATTTTGAAGGGAGTTACTGTGCTGGAACCTGACAGCACTGCTTCCAGTTGCTAAACTTCCAACATATTTTTATGTCCTAACTGTTAAATTAGGGAGTGAAAATAAATTCCATTAGGAATGAAGAGGTTATTCTATCATTGTGTAAGTAAAGAGTATATTGATCAACAATAGATAGTGGATCTAGAAGGTACTGCCCACAATAATCCACCATGGAAGAAGTTACGTATATACAAGTCTGATCTTTTATAGCAAATGTTTTTGAGGTAATGTTATTGTCAAACAGATACAGCCATAGATACAGAAATGCAACATAATTCCTTTTTTTCACACTTCTAATATTTCAGGGAAATTTAAGTCTGTATTTTAACAGTATGTAGACGATGGTGATACCATAAGTTTCAAGACTTCTTTTTGCATTGCTTGCCATTTTGCACTCACTTTCCCATACTAGAATATCAATTATTATCAGGTTATGAACATAAGCCTGTTATAGGAAATAAACTACTACTATCATCGTAAAGAAGAGGGTCATCAGTACCAGGAGGGGTAAGTTATTGAACTGCATTTGGTAAAAGCATGCTTACAATTACAAAAGGTATCAGATGAGACCATATCAAGGCACTTTTTTTCTGCCATACTTAGCAGAAATGTTACTGATTTCTGTTGCATATTGATAGCTGCATATCATGTTCACATGTAAACCTGAAAGCTCTCCAAAGGGCAGAATAATCACTCCAGACTCTCAGTACCTTCCTGTAGGGCTCTTCCATAACCAGCCCTGAAAATCTCCCCAAACCAGGAACCTTAGTGCTTATGCCTTGGATGGCCCTAACGAATGGGCTGCTTCTTCACAAAGACACCCTCACTGCTATGGTACTCTGATATTTAATAGAAAGACAGGTTCTATTCAAAACACTCAGTACAACACAGCTGCCAATACACAGAGTCATTTTTACATTCACGCGGTGTCAGAAGAAATTTTGCTACTGCCTTTACTGCTCAAACTGCCCAGTTGTTAGCCAGCATGACCCTAACACAGCATGTGTGTGTAGAATACACGTAAGTGTATTCATGCATCTAAGTGACTTTTACAAGACACCAAGCATCTAAGCCATCCACATGCCTAAAACAAATACACCTGCTTACGCATTTCGGTGTACAGGAATAGTTACAAGTATGTTTTTATTATAATATAATCAAGTGAATTTCATAATGCTTTCTACTTAGCGTTCTTCAGCTCAAATCTAGTATCAAAGTACTAACATTGTCTAAATGCTCATTTTAAGGCCTACAGCAAACACAGCATGGGAGGGTCTGCTCAGACTTTTATTTCAAGGCATTTCAAGACAGACAGATGTTCAACAAGATCCAGAAAATGCTGTTTGATGGATTGAAAAGCATTTCTGTAAGTGGATTAAAAGACTACAAGAGTCAAGATGTTTCTATTTGTGCTCCACACAATTATGCTCTTTAAAGAGACTGTGTTAAAACTGTTACCATGGCATCTATATTCTAAGGTTACATGTTGACAAGTATGTCATTAAAAAACAGCAGACACTTCAGTGAGAACCTGCTCCTGATCACCAAAGCTAAGCTTGTTTCAGAGAGGTTGTTCTGTCCATGTGTTTAGCACATTTAATTCTTATCTACTTAAAAGAAAAATCATAAAAGGCTTTTTTCCATGTGATGGCATAAACTATATTAAAATCAGATTTCTATTGCTTGGCCACACTGCTTTTAGTAATTGAGTACCAACAAGCAGTTTTATCTAGCAATATATAGCAAATCCATCAACAGCCTGACACTTTCACTGACTTAAATCCATCCTTCAACTCCCGCTCTTACAACACAGCAAAAATCTGTTTGCTTTAGCACCCAATAGTGCAAAATAGGAATTCTTCCAAGGGGTTGACAGTGAGTCTGTATCTACAGAGGCTTTACCAGGTCAAGCCTACTCTGTATGCACCTCACTGTCCTTCTGTCAAAGCCGCACGTGCAGACCCACTGCTTTTTGTCATATGCTGAGGACTACAATAGATCGAAGGGCAACTCAGAGCTGGGCAAAGTCTCTGTCCATATAGCACTGCATATGCCAAGAGATGAGCCTATAAGTGAACTAGAGCCCAGTGAGGGGTTCCCCTTGACTACAAAAGCCCAGTGTGTGCACACTTCAAGTTAGCATGCTGACAAAGGATGCTGGTTGCTTCCTTGACTCAACAGGCATTCAAATCACCTGCTAAAACATGTGAAAATGTAAGAAAGCTATCTTGCCTTTACTAAAATGCTTGATCTCTGTTAGCTAACTTAATTTATGGTTAAGTTTTTAGCAATAACAATACCAGTGACAACAGTGGACTTGGTTCTTCATCTGCTAGAGAGATTTTCTGTTTAACACATTAGAAGTGGGTAAAGAAACAATTTATATTATTCTATTTAATTCTCAAAAATACTGTGTTTCACTTAAGGGAATTAATGCCTTAAGCAATGAACAGAAGTATGCAATAAATGGCATATGTGGGATCTATTAAGCTGAGTGCCTCACTATACCATCTAAATAATCCACTTTTAGAGTTTCAGTTTTAAAAGTTTATATATATACATGATTTCTAAGAAAGTTTATTTATTAAAAAAAAAAGAGAGAGATATAAAAACAGACTGTGGATTCAATAGCATGTGCTGCTACTGAGGATTTAGTGGTGATGCTGGTCTTTTGATCCCCTGAAAGTTCATTTTCCCACCCTCAGAAAAATTACTGGTAGTATGAGATAGTGTCACTAGATTAATTGCCTGATAAAGCAGGAACCTGTTTGAAGCTCCTGCACAATCTATTTCTAGCTTACGTGGGCAAGGCAGCTTAAAGGCCTTTCTAACTTATCCCCTCTCTCTCCTTTTGTGTGTTGCTACCATATGTTTTGCTGTGCTGAGAATTTGCTGCCTGCCTGCATGATCCAGCAGGTCAGGCTGATCTAAGCTGCATGGATATTTCCATCTTCCTCCCATCTCCTTCCAGCATCATTCTGGAATACATAAACTGCCCAAAGCAGATTAGCCAACCACGGAGTCTGGGCTTGGCAGACCTTTGGTCTAGGGGTAGAAACAGGTGAGGAACTGGGAAAACAGCATACTGAGGTCTTTCCTCACTGTTATTTGCAACCCACTCTCCAAATAGACCAAGAAACTGGTGACTCCTGCCAACTGGATGAAACCAGTAACCTTGAGCTGGACCCTGACTGTAAGAGGTCCCACAAGTCACCATTAAGCCTGCTGTTTACCGTGTATGTCAGCATTCTTTCTTATCCACTGTTCTAGTTAAGTAAGAGCAAGACAGTGCACAAGCAGAGATATAAAATCTACAATAATTTTGTCCTATTTTACATTTAGTACCATCCAGACATAGTCAGCAATTCACATTAGAACACTACAGAAGTGCAGCAATGGTTTACAGTAATCAGGATAATACTGATCTATCTCCTTGATTAAAATAAGAACAAATCACAGTCCTAAACATTAAATATTATATTACTTTTCATATATACATCTCTGTATAAAATGCAATACATTGCATCTTCATACACATCTACAACTTTTATGTCAAATATAAATCCTTTAGCTAAGAGCAACATCTTCAATTATATGCAGAAAATGCATTGTTTGCTTTTTATCTTTTTCTTCCCATAAATGCCTTAATGGATAAGAAAATATTTTTCTGCACCCCCAAAAAAATTAAATGAGCAGGGATTATACCAACAAACATCAATGTTAATTCAAAAATGGATTAACAATTAAAGATTTGAAGTACATTAGCATTGATCTTCAGCATGAAATAGTTGTGATCAATAAGCTAATCTGTAAATTTGATTAATTGAGTAAATCTTGTTTACTAAAGTATTCTATAAGCATAATTTACAAATACCAGATGAAAATCCTGGTCTTACTTAAAAAAAAAATTAAAACTATCATATCTGTGTTTAGAGAAGAATGAAAAGACAAGATTTTCTCATTCAAGAATATATTCTTACAGAAATACAGAAACTTCACTGGCACAGCGCTGGCAATATACAAATCAAGGAATGTCCTCTTGACACTATGGAAATGGGACTGACACACAGTGAGCTTGGCCAGTGAAATAAGAAATATATAACAGGGTAATAACCTCTTCATTTGTTTCATTGGTTTTGTTTGTTTTAGTTTTTTTTCCCAAGAGCTTGCTCATATACAAAGTTGTACTGCTTTACAACTATACTACTAGACAGGAAAGGGAAATAAGAAAAATTGGTGGAAATACATCCTCATACCTATATAATTATATTTATTCTAGGAATTATATCAATACAACTACATTGGTTAAAAAAAATAAATCATCCCTCTGACTGACAGGTTTAAATAGTACAAAACGGTTTAGATCAAACCTTAGTACTGAATGTGAGACTTTAAACCCAGTAGGTAGGCACTGCTAATTGAAAATAATTGAAGCATGAAAATGACAGGTAGTGAGATATGGTATTTAATTCGGAGAAAAAAATAAAAGGAGATTTCATTAAGAATAAAGTGAACTTTTTTTCTAGTTGCAGGTATCAACATTTCACTGAGTAGTTAAAAGGCATATAAATTATATTTTTTTATGCTGTCATTGCTACAAACCTCTAAATAATGGAACTGACAGGCCCTGAGACACAACCGATCGTACACTATCAAGATCCATAAGAAAAACCTTAATATGACACTTGAGATCCTCATACATAGTGAAAAACATGAATACATGAAAAAAAGATCCTTTATCATTCACTTCATGAAAAGAAACCAATGATAATATCAAAACTTGACAGAAACTGCCAGAAGTAAATTCTACATTCCAACTGCTAAATATTTATTCATTCATTTTTAAGTCAGTTTACAGGCCCTCTAAATGGCAGATGAAATCTCTGTAGTCAACCCCACCTGTAAGAGACCAGTAGGTTGTTGTAGCCCGGCCTCAGAGGAATGAACCTCTGAAGTGTATCATCAGTCTGACTGATTACACTGTGCTTCTCCCAAAACTACTTAGTCCCTCAATCATTGCACGCAACACTGGCTAATTGTAAATAGCAAGCAGTGCAACACAGTCTGAGCAAACCTGCAGAGTGGAACAGCTGGTGATGAGGATGCAACGTCCGCACTCTAAAAAGGTTGGGGGATAGATTTTGTAGTAACTCCAGCCTGCTTCCAGAACTGAATGCCAATGATTAGTTGAAACGTGCTAGCGGCACTTCTGGAGCACATCTTTTGGGTATGTTTAACCTGAGAGGAATCCAGTTCATACTATGAGAACACTGGAATGTGAACCAAAGAGCAGTGAGTGAGTGTAATCACATTCTTTTCAGAAGCTCACTTCTGCTCTAAATAGGCAACATAGATGCACTCACTGCCTTTCCAGGGCACAGCTCTTTCAAATGAAGACTCCACTTGCTCACAAAATGATCACAAAATGAACAAGTGGAGGGAAAACAGATGGAATTCTTCTAACCAGTTTTTTGGCTGCAAGCACCACAGTTTACAGTATCTCTCCAAATAACATGTCAACTACAAGAGGTTAAGAAGTCCAGGTATCATTAAAAATGTAGAAACAACTGTATTTCCCGTAAAGAATATAATTGTATTATTATT